>NW_027313294.1:0-22567 GCF_040954645.1 Diabrotica undecimpunctata | reverse complement strand
ACGCGCTATCTCAGAGTGTCCAACGTGTTGGTGGACGACTCTGCTTCGGTAGGCATCATCTCTTGGTCTCCATTCCAGTATCCGTTTTGTCCATCTATTATCTGTCATTCGAGCCACGTGACCTGCCCAGTTCCATTTCAGCGTTGCTATTCTCTACTGCATCAGCCACTCCTGTTCTTTGTCGTAGCTGGGATTTGGGATCTTGTCTCGTAGTGAAACGCCTAACATAGCACGCTCCATCGCCCTTTGACACACACGGATCTTTTGAACTGTTATCCTTGTCATGGTCAACGTTTCCGCACCGTAAGTTAACACTGGCAAAACACACTGACTAAACGTTTTTTCTTTAAGGCATATTGGTATGTCAGACGATTTGAAAATATGGTTCAGCTTGCCGAAGGCTGCCCAAGTCAGTCTTATACGACGGAAAAGCTCCACGGTTTGGCTATCTTTTCCTACGCAAATCTCATGACCTAGGTATTTATAGGCCATTACCTGGTCTATGGATCTTGTCCCTACGCATATATCTTCGCTGACTACAAGATTTGTCATCATCTGGGTTTTAGATATATTTATTTTCAATCCCCCTTCTAGGGTAAAAAGTTCTTTGGCCTCATCTATCCTATCAGCTATTAGTACAATATCATCTGCAAACCTTAGATGGCTAAGCTTTTCCCCATTTATGTTTATGCCCTTGTCGGTCAGTTTTGCCCTTTTACATATATATTCCAAAAGCGTAGTGAACAGTTTCGGCGGTATGGTGTCCCCCTGGCGTATTCCACGTTGTATCGGGAATTTCTGGGTTTGACGATCACCCACTCTAACACTGGCTGTTGCGTTTTGGTATATGTGTTTAATTATATTTATATACCGATAGTCAATTCGGCATTCTGTCAAGGCGTCCAACATTTTTTGTTGATTTACGGTGTCGAATGCCCTTTCATAGTCGACAAATATTAAAGCTAGTGGTTTACTATATTCAGTGCATTTTTCTATAAGATTTTTTATTACTAGTAGGTGATCGTTTGTTCCATAGCCTATTCTAAAACCCGCCTGTTCTATGGGCTGATAAATTCCAATTTATTTTCTAGTCGTTTCGTAATTATTTTTGTAAATAGTTTATAAATATTTGAAAGTAGACTTATGGGTCTGTAATTCCTGAGGTCGGTAGCGTCTTAATATCTATCTATCTTAAATACCTATCTTAAATATGCCCTATTATATAAAAGTTAATTTACTTTACATTTACCAGAATACCAGTACCTCCTCTCTAGAAAACATGACTAAAAAATAGTATGGCATCATAAAACTATACATTTTAACGCGAGTTACACTAAATACTATTCACAACAAACATGCTAAAATATACAATAAAACTTACATTTTGTTTGGAATTGTTTGCCAGCAACACGTGTCTGCCACAATATTATTATAGGTTATACGGAAGATACAAGTTGTTGCTTCTTTGAAAAGTACGGATACATTTAGAAGGTATTGTCATACAAAGAGTTTCTCACATTACAGATTACGTACAGATACGAGTCATTGGCACATAATACATTTCGCTATGCATTAGTAGATGGCGTAAAAACCTCATTTTTGACAAAACTGTTAGATAGGAGGCTATTGGCGGTAAGCAGTCAATATATATATATATATATATATATATATATATATATATATATATATATATATATATATATATATATATATATATAATATATATATATATGTATATAATATATATAGTATAGTATTGTATACTATATATATATATATATATATATATATAGTATTGTATATTGATCGGTAAACGACTATAAATGAGTACACAGATTAATATGAAAACATTTTTATTAAAATATTTTTATAGGAGGCTTACTAGTAGTCGATATTAATAAATGTCTAGATCTACACTGTACGTAAAGAAATCCTCAAGTGAAGCTTTACTTTTGCGCAGAAGTGTACATATTGAGATATATGGTAAAAAGTACATATCTGCTAAAGATGACTTATGTATGAATACAGCCCAGAGAGTTGTACAGTCGGAATGTTAACTGGTAAATGAGATGATTTTCGGGTTTGGTAAAAGCCATTTATCACAGCTTGTCTGCCTAGCGATAATCAGTTGGTAAAGTCAAACGAAAATAATGTTTCACGCATTGGTTGAACGGAAACTTACTAATTTTATTCGATAGTATAGAATTTCTTGGGGTAAAAATATTTTATTAATATTAAATTGATCATAAATGTTGAAATTTTTTTTTCAAAATGAGGGTACCAGGGATGGACTACGCGTTTACTCTATTTTTGAAATTGGGAGCGAATTAAGAAGATAATTTTTCTTACTACGTAGTCTCCTTTCGAAGATTCGTTAATCAAATGGCACTTGTACTTTTTGAAATATTACCACGAAATACTTTGCAGGCAGGCTTCAATATTTGATCCAAGTGTCGTGTTTTTTGTCTTTAATAGTATTTAACAATTATTTTTGTTCATACGCTGGATCATATCATCGTTGGTGATCTTAGTCCAGGGAAATAAGTATTTCATAGTTAAATACAAGCATAAAATTAAAAGAATATATGCCACTAAAAGATTCGATTTGTACAATTGTCAAAATTTAAAGATGTTATCCAATCAAGAGCAACATTTAAATTTTTATGATATTTCCCGTTTTAAAATAATTTCATATAAATACAATTATTATTTTTTAAACATTATTTGTTTATATAATTAAATTTAGTACCAAATGATATTTTATTTATATTTTGTAATTAATTTCATTTTGGTTCTGAATTTGATAGACTGAGATTGTCACAACTCTGAGATATTGTCTCGACGCAAAATGGATTTTGGAGTGTGTACTTAGTGAAAAGGGTAAGAGTAGTGTTGCCCAAATGCAAAAACAAGACGAGACTTAGACAGTCTTGGTCTTGGTCTTGCGCCAATACACCTGGTCTTGTCTTGGTCTTGGTATTGCACTCCCGGTCTTGGTCTTGGTCTTGGTCTTGCAGCAAGAGTCTTGCAAGTCTTGCAGTTACCCATTAGCCTATTGCTATTTATTAAACGTTACTAGGGAAGTTTGAAGCCACGATCTAAGCGATCCGTTGCCTATGCTCTAACTAACCCAACTATCTACCATGCCCCATGAAAGTCAATTAAACATGGTTAAAACACAAAAAAATAAAATTAATGACATAAACTTGACTGTATTTAAAGAACATTTTCTGTCTAGAAAGGTATTGATGGACCTCCACCATATATGAAATGGAAATCTTAAAAAAGATTGGTACGTGGCAAAAATCCAAATACAGGTATCAAGGGCACATATTCTTTAGGTGATAAGGTAACAAACTATAATCCACTTAATAAAGCAAAAGCAACATAAATGTTATTAACAATCTTAGCTCTACTTTTATATAAAAAACTAACTTGAAAAAATAAAGAATAGGTAAGAAAGCAATGAGAATCAAAAGAAGTTATTTTAAATTAAGGAGATATCTACCTAATAAATACATTAATTTACCA
Source organism: Diabrotica undecimpunctata (assembly GCF_040954645.1). Lineage (NCBI taxonomy): Eukaryota > Metazoa > Arthropoda > Insecta > Coleoptera > Chrysomelidae > Diabrotica > Diabrotica undecimpunctata. Next base: position 19,036 of record NW_027313294.1, on the reverse strand, counting down.
AAATAAAGTAGTAGGAATATTTTTTTAGGAATCAGAATTTTGGTTTTTCAGGAAGAAATATTTGTAATTTTTTGTGAAAAGATATTAGATGATTCGTTAAACCTTGAAGTGTTTCTGTTTTTCATTTTCATTCACAAAGCAATTTGGGATGCATAAATTATTTCGAAAAACTCATCAAATTTGCTTTTAGGTCTTTTATATCTATAATTCCAACGCTCACTACTCCGACTATTTTAAAACTATTTGAATCTTTGTCCCCCATGTCAAATTGTAAACTTGTCAAATGAAGTTTAGTGATGTCGAAAAAGTACCTACTACTATAAAAATGCCCGTTACTATTCAATACCCTAAGTATCTAATAACAAACCGAGAATTATATATCGTTACTTCGTCATTCTAAATATTTCGGTATTTTGTTTACGCGGTAAGCTACATTATCTGTTATATATATAACTTTTGAATATTATCGCACTCTTTCAGCAAATTTGGTTTAACCGAATGATCTCATCGCACACTCAGCATAAACAATGTTTAGTCTTAGGCCGATAAGATTTGTTTATTTAGATTCCTCCTAATTAAATTATAATGAGAAAAAAAAAGTGGGTGGGTGGGGGTAAGATATTTTAAAAAAATTTCGATACGATATTACTGTCGACGTATCAATGCAAGATTATTTTATGATTAAAGGGCGGCTATAAATCTGGACAATTAATTTCAGAGCGAAGAAGTCGTCTGCTGGAAAAGAATGTACAAAATATTTTATTTTTACATATGATCTCTAAGCACGTGTCAAATGTGTTGTTTTTAATGAATATTTTGATTGATGATTTTGATGTATGTTTATGGTATTGTTCGTAATGCGCATAAGTCCAGTTTTTTAAATTTTTATTACATATTTTTTTGCGTCTCATAGAGTATTTAAGCATATACCCGAACTACAATACTCGCTAAAACGACACTCCGTCCTAACTGCAAGACGCAAGAGTCTCGCAGGCTTAGTCTTGTTCTTGCGTAAATCTTGCACGGTCAGTCTTGGTCTTGGTCTTGCTAAAATTAGGCGGTCTTGGTCTTGGTCTTGGTCTTGCGAAAACGCAAGAACAAGACCAAGACTGCAAGACCAAGACCGATTTTGGGCAACACTAGGTAAGAGTAAATTATTGATCGACGGTTATCTTTACCAGAAAGATAAAGAAAAGCAAAACATTTATTGGAAATGTGATTACTACAATACATTCAAGTGTAAAGCTCGTGTTATAACCTTAGAAGATGCAGTAGTAAAAAGAAGTGGGACACACAACCATATAGCGGATGCAAAGCAAGTGGAAAAAACAATATTTTTCAATGGAATACGTGAAAGAGTAAAATTCCTGTTGAGAGCTTTGATTCGTTGATTGTGGCAACATTTGCGGTATTGTGGATTTCACGGGATGGGAAGTACCAGCGTTTCCTGCATACACTATGCAAAATTCGGCGCTCCGCAGCGAGCAGTTTTTTCTTTTAATGATTTTTAAGAAGGCAATATAAGTTGTACTTATACTCCAAAACGATCAGAATGAATGTTTTGTAAGTGTGTACGAGAGTCTTTGTATGTATTATTCAAATTACCCCTGTAAGTGGTATGAGAAGTCGGGTTCGGTTTCTGACCCTATCTAAAGTTGCCTTTAGATCAGGTTCCCAGTTGAGTGTCCTAGTGAAAAGAACGCCCAAATAGGAAGTTGTAAGGCTGATAACGAGCCTTTGTCCCATCAGATTCAGGGGGAATTGGTCGTCGCCATAGCGATTGATTTTCACAGATGTTGCAGGTCTGCGGAACACAATTGTTTGTGTTTTTGCAGCCAGCGTTTAGTGTGATTCTCCACCTATTACACCATTCTTCGACGCCGTTTAAAACAATTTGTGCTCTTCTGGAAGTTCTCTCAGGAAAATAACCGTTCGCTGTTGTGAGGAGGGCAGTGTCGTCTGCATAGAGATACAGTGGGATACCTGGGATGTTTAGACTGGAAATGCTGCTGTTGTATATTATATACAATAAGGGTGCTAACACTGAGCCTCGGGGGACTCTGGCTCGTGGAGTAAAGGGGTTGATATGTGATCTCTTATTTTCACTCTAACAGTTCGATTCATAAGGTAAGAGTGTAGAGGTAGTGTAGTAAGAGGTAGCCTGATGTCAATTAGCCTCCGAACTAGCCCGTCGTGCCAGACTGGATCGAAAGTCTTTTGCACATCTAGAAAAGTGTTAATTCGATAGAATTGTAGTTTATTGATTGGGTGACTTTGGATATGAAATCTATTAATGCATTTTGAGTAGATTTATTAGCTTGGAATCCATACTGAAATTTTGGGATGATGTTATTCGTCTTTTTCGAGAAAGCCGTTGAGTCTCTCTTTGAGGACGAGCTCGAGGACTTTCCCTAACGTGTTGATTAAAGATACTGGTCTGTATGATTCCACATTAGTTCGAGGTTTACCAGGTTTGGGAAACAAGATGGTGTTAGCTACCTTCCATGGAGTAGGAAAGTAGCTATTTTTGAGACATGCATTAATAGTTTTTGTTAGAAGTGGGATGATACCCTCTGGAAGTTGTATTGGCGTGGAAAGAAAGCGAGCCTTTTATACTAATTTTCAAACAAGGGGAGATTTTTTATGATCTTTTTCTGGCTTAGTTTTGTAAATTCAAAAGCAATAAAATACTTTACGACCGACTATTAAAAAAACTTTCAAATATAAATGCGGGCTTCAAATTATTTCTTATGACTAGACTTTATTGCAGATTTTGCATATTTTATGCAAATATCTGGGAATTTTGCATATTTATACAAAAAAATTTCATAAAATGCATAAATGTTAATTTATTATAAATTTTTTTATTTCGGATTTTAAATCTAATTGTAGATAATGGTATGACTAAGTGACTAAAAATTCCAATGTTAATTAAGTGTGTCAATATAGAAATATGTGAGGGCAGAATTATATGTTACTAGGCTGTGACAGCTATGATAGCCAACATGATATTTAACAATCGATAGCTTTTATAGAAGTAGAAGAACGTATTTCAACTAAAGATTTTTTTATCTTTTCCAAACTATGTACTTGGATCAAGGGGATTTTTTAGTATAACAGGTAATAAATTGGTATTTTGCTAAAAGTGATTTAAATCTGATTTTATTTACAGTTGTTTTATGCCTCTTAAGTTCTTTGAAGGCTGAATTACTTGCTTGAGATGCAGCTTCACATTGTTAATTCTACCATGGCACATGTATTAACCTTATTATTAAAGAATATATAACTAGTGGCTTTGATGGACGATTTGGTCGACCAAAAAATGGGCGTAATGCACGAAGTTTCACTAACGAAACCATAGTTTTCTATATAAATCTGCACAATTTAGAAGCTTTGTACAGGTGTCAGCCTATTAACGATGAAATAATCAACAATACCGAATAACAATTAGATGTTAGTTATAAAAATCTCTGTCAATAAGAGCAATGTTGCGAACCTAAAGTTCAATACCATAAAATGCTAGTAAAAAAAAGATCAAGAAGAAAAATAAAAGAAGAGGCCATACGTTAACTGTCAAAAATTAAATGTTTTCGAAAGTTACAACCAAAATATAACAGGACATAATTTATTTAGAGTTAATTGATAGCGTTTTTTACTTGAATGCTACATTTTTCTCATAATTCTTTAAATAATTTATTGGCTACCTACAGTCCTCTTTCTTTCAATTGCTCACTGTTTCACTAAACCAGAATGGCATTTGATTTTTTTGTATCAGTGAATGGAAAGAATTTATTTCAGATCTTTTTAAATCGAGGAATTTTTCAACATAAAACGAAATCTGCATTTGGTTAAGAAAAAAGGCCCATATTAACATAAATGTATACGCTGTTCAAATTCTTGTATATACACGGATTGTTGTTATTATAAAAGATTATACGAAAAATGTGGGATATTTGTAACTGAGAGATTTATGAGTATTTTAAATTGAGTTTCCCGCGGTGATTTTCGCTGGATGCTGGACCGAACCGTTTAACAATGGCTCCTTTATAAATCATTTGGTTGGTTTCTTTTTTGCATATTACCCAGTGCTCGATCTTGCACTTCCTAGACGGACAGTTTTAAATTGCTGAAAGATTTATTTATTTTTCTTTTTTTGGGGGAAACAATTTCTGCGAACTCATAACAAAAACTTTTTAAAAATACCTATTGCAAGTTACTGATGACAAATGTAAAGAAAACAATATCGTAATAAGGATACTACTATATATATATATATATATATATATATATATATATATATATATATATATATATATATATATATATTGATATGATATAGGAGAAAGAAAATAGTGATTAAAAATAATTTATAAGTTACACTACTAGATAATAAAAAGTATTTGGTTATTTTAATAAGTTATATACTAGAGAATTTTATAAATATATATTTATGTGAGGGCATTTTTAAGAAATTAGCATATAATAATTGTAAAAAGTTGTATTTTAATAATTATAATATTGTAGATATATTTAAGTGAGCCATGTGATTAGGCAACCAGATATACATACTCTCCAAGTGACATTTTAAATAATAATTAGGAATATAAAGTGGGATTATAATAATATGTTAGTTTAAAATGTTTAATTTATATGTTAGTTACTAATTTAAGTGTATATTCTGATCTGAAAAGCCTAAATGTCAACAAAATTCTCGATAGAAAAGTAGGAATTCTCTAGATCAACGGAGATGGCTTTGTTTGCGAAATGAACTGTTCCAGAAAATTCAGACATGTAGGAGATGGAACAAAATCGAACATGATTTCTTGCTAGATGATTCTGGAACATGGAAAAATGATATAAATACCCGGTGATTTGGATTCAAGGCATCAGTTATGAGTTACAGTTACTATGAGTCCAGTTTAGTATGAAAGTTAGTTAGAGTTCATTCAGTTAGTAAGAAGAATTCAGATCAGTTATGAGTTACAGTTACTAAAATGGCCAGTTTAGTATGAAAGTTAATTAGAGTTAGCATGAAATAGAAGTCAGATCAATTATAGTCAGACAGAAGGTCCAATTGTTCAATATAGTGAGTTAAATGAAGATTAAGAAACAGTATAAAGAAAATATTATTGAAGATTAAAAATTATGTTATGTATAAATGGTGATTGTATAATGGAAGAAGTATTAATTGAATATTAAAATTATATAATATATTTGGTGATTGGATATTGGTATATTGAAAAGAAGAATAAATATAAATGCTGTTTGCTGTTTTGCTTGGTGGTTTATAAATGCTTAAGAAGAAATATAATTTAAATTGGTGGAAGCTGATAATTGGAAAAAGAAATTTCACAAAAACAAGGATAACCGAAGCACGAAGACATTGAGTGGTGATTAGAATCTATATAGTGGAAAACAGTTCATTTAGGCATTCAGTGACAGAAAGGTACAAAATTTTGTTAATATAATTTAGTTAGTGTCATAACAATTTCAATTTTGAAGATAGTTTGTTTAAATTTTACATTGTCTATAGAATTTAATTAGTTTCATAAGAATTTCAATTTAAAGATAGTTTATTTTAAATTTACATTGGCTAGGTTAGATATATATGTGTGTTTTCATCATAGATATAATAAAGATAATTTAAAAAAGTACTTACAAACTAATTCTTTGAGAACCGCGATAAAAACCCTATATTATTAAAAAATACTCATTGCTCATCATTCACAAACAATACATCATAACAATATATATATATATATATATATATATATATATATATATATATATATATATATATATATATATATGTAAGTATATATATATATATATATATATATATATATATATATATATATATATATATATATATACTATTATCATTTACTATTTTTGTTGGGAATAAGCCATAATTGGACGGCGTTATGCAGAAAGCTACCAACCCTCAATAGTGACAAACTGAGATAATCAAGTTTAAAGTTTTTATTGATTTAAAATATCTGTAGGATATGTTGCTACTACTGTGTTACTTTTTTTTACTGTGGATAGTTATTTTGGTATTTTCTACATGTTTAAATATTTTAATTGTTGTAACTTAAAAAGAGAAACGGGAAATTTTTTTGGATTGGTAGGTTTTTGCATTTTGCAAAGTGGGAAATTAATACCAACAATATTAAATAAAAACAAAAGTAAAGTTAGAAAAATTATTTTTATTTACCGAAAAGTTAAGGATATGATTATTCAACGTATTAATTTAATAAATTTTAATATTAATCTACGTCATCCACTTCAAAATCATCACGTTCATGATTTCCAATTTTGTAATTTCGCTTCAACGATAGGCTTTCCGTTAGGCCACAGTGGTATTAAATCGCTAAAGATTTCTTCGTTACCAGTTCTACCTCGAGAAGATTTTTTAATAGAAATTTTTTGATAAGGTTGTGAAAAATCGTCTTGTAGGTATCATTAGCCGAAATGGGTCTTACTTTTCTATTTTGATTGACCTATTCTTTAACCAATTAATTTTTTCTTTATCTACTGTCACTTTGCGATTAGTAATTTTTTTCAATGTTCATTACGCCTAAAAAATCTTCGACGTGCATTTGGGTAACAAACAATAGTATCTGCTTTCTGCAAGAACGCATAACCTCGATGTAGTCATTTGGAGTGTACAATCTTTGCTGTCGTTTAAGAGCCGACTCAATATCACTGAAATCAGTGTCGTTGGGCAGAAAACTATGACCAGAACAGAGATATTTTACGGTAATGCTTTCTAAGTTTGTGCGTGTCCCATCCAAAATTGATTTCATCCATAACTCCATAACTCTCTGAAATTATTAAAATTATTAGAAGATCTTATTTTTCTCGAAAAAGACGCTACACAAAAAGCCGAGATAACTGATATTCCAGAAGAAATATTCAGTGTTATCTATACCACTCTTAGGTTTCTGCTGAAACATTTAGGCGTCGGATATCGCTGTGGAACGAGTGCCAGCGACTGGATTATCACTGAAGGTTTTTTCTAGAATACCATTTATGAGCTGTGTGACTATCTATGGGGGCAAATTTTGAATTTGGTAAGGAAGACAAATTGAACCTTTTTTTATTTAATATTATTGATGACGAAATAATAGGAAAATGGCGTCTGAGATAAGGAATTACAAAAGTCGAGATAACTGATATTCCAGAAGAAAGATTCAGTGTTATCTATACCACTCTTACTATGAAGAAAACTAAGAAATTACAAAAAAGAAAGAAATTCACGTACTTAGCAGACTCCATAACTTTCTAAAATTACCAAAATGTTTAGAAGATTTTATTTTACTCAAAAAAGACGCTACACAAAGAGCCGAGATAACTGATATTCCAGAAGAAAGATTCAGTGTTATCTATATATGTAGGGTCGCATGGGAAAATGAGCATAGAGGTGACCAGAATGCAATACACTAGTTACCTGAAATAGAGTTAAAGATGCAGTTGGCACAGGAACTGTCGGAAAGGTAAAAAGTCATACGATATTGTTATTATTATTAATATCTAGATTTAGCCATATGGCTCACACTCCCACTAAGCTATGTTATCGTCCCACTGTTATCGAGCCCTAGGTGACTTAATACGTCGGAGTATCACTCAAAATTTTTGTAGCCACGATGTTTACACCCTAAAGAAAACCTTGAAGGCTTGAAGAGAACTTAATCATTTGATTTATGCGCGAGTACATTTTATTTAGTATCGAAATCAAAATAAAGTTCGTGTTTTTCCGTAATTTAGTATAAATCAATTGATTTTTACCCCAAATAGGAACTACTCGAAGTAATATTTTTGCTGTTTGGCTTGCTGCTTTGAAATTTGGTTTTTCCATAAAAATCGAATAGGTGTCCTGTAGAGCTCAGTTCAGGACTGGCACTTTATTTTAACCAAACGCTGTGCAAATTCAACATATAAAGAAACATTATTTTTTTATCTAAAGAACTTGACCTGCATTAATTCTGACTGTTATTATTGGTTAAGATCTTCCCAAAAATTAAAATTTTATCAAATAATGTTTATACTAACAAATAGTTTTCTTTACTGCTTTTAGCATTGACTACCTAGTATGTTGTGTCATTTATGGACATAAATACAGCTACAGACACCAATATGTATGTCTCAACTAAAGGGTAAGATAGAATACTATAGATATTGGAGAATACATAGTAGAAAACAGAGACTCGGCATGGTACTGGATCTGACAAATGAATAAGTTAGAATAGTTCACAGCGAATAAAATAGATAATTAGGTTAAATAAATCCAAAAATATATCCAGCAGGCATGCTATCCACGAGCCGGCGGGTAAACTAACTAAATAAAAACAAAACAACACCCAGTGGCGGATCCAGAAATTTTTTTCAGGAGGGGTCATGGGTCTTGAGGGTGATTTTGATAAGGATTTAGATTTTTGCACCTTTCAGTGGCTGATCCCCAGAAAATTTTTTGTCGGGGAGGGGGGGGGGGGAAGGGTGTCATGTGCTTTAAGGGTGATTTTTGATATAGGATTTAGATTTTTGCACCTTTACGATTGATATGATTTGTGCCTTATGTATCCATTTTCTCAATAATTATTTTAAGAGATGTATTAAACGAATGAGAAGTTATTAAAACCCAAATACACTACGGGTGCAAAGAAGGATACACTCTGAGATAGCGTAAGGGGTCTTAAACTTAAACCAGAAAAAAAATGTATACCCACATACTCTATGACAGTAAAATCAAGTGTACAAAACTATTAAAACCAAAAAAAGTTATTAAAATATAAATACTGAAAAATCAAGGACTGTCAACTTAAACTAGATATTTTAAAGACAATTCATTTAAACTCACCTATCCTATGGCTACAAAATCAATAACAAACCAAGGATAATAAGTAATAAACCAATGTTAAGTAATTTAAGTGCAATAACTTAAGGTAAGTGTAAACATTAATGGACGTATTAAACATTCCTAATAAACTCTATCTTATCGTTGGATATCGATATCAATTTGTAAAAACATTCATTTATTCCTTATTGCTATACGGATTGGAAATATTGACTCTCGGGGTTACAAGTATGAGGCGTATAGATGAAGCCTTTGAAATGTGTGTTTTTCGAAGGATGCTGAAGATTTCTTGAACAGAGCACGTGGCCAATAACGAGGTGCTGAGAATAATGAAGACTGAGAGAACTCCTAAATATTGTAAACAAGAGAAAAACGAGTGATCTAGGACATATTTACAGAGAAGAAAAATATAACTTTTCTATGACTCATAATGGAAGGAAAAGTAGAAGAAAAAAGAGGTCCAGGAAGAAGAAAATGCTCCTAGCTGAAGAATGTAAGAGACTGGACAGGCAAGGATACACATTCAATACTAAGAACAGCTCGAGATAGCAATTTGCTGCAGTTATAGCCACCCTTCCGTAATGAAGAAGGAACCTTAAGAAGAAGTGTAAACAGCATTTTATTTAAATTAATTTATGCCACAAAAAACATAATATAATTTAAGAATAGTTATTTCTATAATTAGGCATACTAGGCTACAATTAGGGTATTTTTTCACTCAGTATTGAAATTTTTCTCATGAATTGTCAGTAACAGCCGGTAACGAGTGGTAAATAAAATTTGAGTGATTAAAAATACTATAAGAATAAGATAAGTAAATATTATATAATTTTATAAAATGTATTCTTTTCGTCTATCCGTTTTTAGCAAATCGCTCTTTGATTACATCAACATCTAGAGAAATTTCAAGATGCACATTGATGAGTGCTAAACCAGTTAACCTTTTCTCCGAAGTTCTATTTCTAAGCCAAGTCTTTAGACGCTTTAAGCGTAGAACGCTCTGCTGTTGCTGCACTCACTGGCAGTGTAATTAATATTTGCAGAAATATTTTGATATTTTGATACATACATATTACAAATATGGCAGTTGTCTAATACTTCTAAAATACAATCTGGAAGTTTTCCATTATTTTGCACGACTCCTTTCCACTTTTGAAAGAGCGAAACTCTTGTTCTACTGTGGAATATGCAGTAAGTAGTTCGTCCAATAATATCCTGGAAGGCGTCAACAATTTTTTAATGCAACTTTATCTTCTGGTGTGTTATCAGTTTTATGTAAAACAACTCGAAGATTAAATAGATTTATAACTTTCAGTGAAAGTCATTCTTTTAAATCCGTTAAGATATTGTCTAAAAAGGGTAAATAAATAGATCTTCGGAATTATCTTCGCAAGAGTTAGCAGATTGGTTTTGACGACAGGTTTGACGAGAAACTATACGAGGCATCTTCAATTTAATGTCTAGTTGTTCAGCTATTTTGTTTACTTCATAGTAAAATTTGCTAAAAACAGATTTAGCATTTGATCTTTTATTTTGAAGAATGCATTTAGTGTCCTCTATGGCCTCAGTAGCCTACTTAAAATCTAAATTTGGTGACTGAAGAAGAGACGACTAAGTGATACAGTTGTACCTAAAACATCACTAAGAGAAACTACTGAAGTGAGAAATTCTTGTCTCCTAATAGTTTCCATTTATGAAAATGTCTCAGCTGACATTTTTACTGTCCTTCCACGTAGAAATTGTTTCAAGAGCGTTGTATATTTTGATTATTGACTCGCCCTGGAACTAAAAATGACCTTCATGCTTTTCAACTCTACGAGTTTCACAAATACCTTGGACAGCAGCCCCCAGTTTCTTTATTTGTATTCACTAACGTATCAGACAGAGCTTATAATATTCACTTTGATATTTATTATAGATAAATTATAAAATGCAGCACAGTCTCAACAATTATAATACATATTCAAATTATAAACAACCAATTAGTAGACAAAACTGAAGATAAAAACTACCTAATACAAAATAAAAATGTGCTGATTTCGTGGAAAAAGTCATGTCATGTACATTGAATAAGCAATAATGTGCGGGCGGTAATTCTATCTCATCGATAATCGAACGATTCTCTGGCACTCAAATGAAGAATTGACAAAATTTGAAAATCGCGTAACTCTGAATTCTTAGTCGAGGTATTACTGTATTTAGAATTGTTGATTTTTTTAAAGAGCAATTTAAAAAGACTTCCGTATAATTCTACACTTACCCCTAGAATAAATGATTTTTAATCATTTCAACTTTTGACTTCCTGCTTATAAGGTTGATGTGATTTAAATCATTTTCTTAGGATTATTTGATTGATATTTAATTTTTTTTGGGGGTAGTCATGACCCTGTGACCCCCCCCCCTGGATCCGCCACTGACAACACCTAAAACTATTATGTTAAAATGATCCGAATAGAAACAGAGAATTATAATTAAAGAAGTCAATCCTGCTTAGAGATCAAGGCAAAGAGAATGGCGAAGATAAAAATATTAACCATTTCTTAAATAGATTTTACTAAAGCTAAAGTCTACCTGAATCTAAATTTATTGATAATTTTATCTCCTTTCTTTCATGTTGAATAACATTACATTATCCTGTTAAAATGATAAAAATTACTATTATCCAATTTTTCCTTATTTATAATATTAGTATAACATAAAACTTGCCTTATCAGAAGTAGCTTGTTTGTTCATGTTCAAATTTATTTCAGATTAGTCTCTTTGAAATTGGTATTACCCCTGCACTAAACCATTATACGTTTCCTTTTTAAACGCAGCAGGTATTATTGTTGCCTGATCTTTCACCCTAACGCGATGTTTAAAATGAGATATTACCACCAACAAAAGAATAGAACTCCCAAGCAGGTGCTAATAAACGATAGCTTTTCATTTGGGATTTATTAAAGACCTAAACAAGTGTATTTTTTTAGTGAATAAAGAAAATATAAATTACCTAAAATAGTTTTTTTCCGATGCTACTTTACATTTATCGTTTTTTATTTTTTATTTATCGTTTTTTAGGTACTTGAGTTCCTTGCAGTTTAAATATCACTATGAATAAGATTTAAATCAACAAATTTTTACTGGAAGTTTTGGGTTTAAATGTTTACATCTCCCAAATATGCAGAGAAATAGAAGAAATGGTTGTCGGAATGAACTTAAACATTTACTTCAAAAGGCCAAACTTCTTACCAAAGAGTTTAAAACTAAAACGTGGTCATTGATGGATAAAGAAGAAAATTTAAATACGGGATACATTATTTCGTCAGGATTTAGCACCACGATAGCGTTTTATATAGGGTGGTTTCAAAAAGGTATGTCATAATTTAAATCACGCATTCCGGGGACAAAAATCAATTGATTGAATCCAACTTACCTTTGTACAAAAGTTACAGCCCTTTGAAGTTACAAACTAAAAATTGTTTTCTTGCATTATCTCCTAAACTACTTGACATTTTGTAATAAAAATGGACACGGTTCTTTCTTGTTCTGAAAGTATTTTTCATACAAAAGAAACAGCAAAATCTAAGCGCACAGAAATATCTTAAGGGAGGTGTGCAGCCCTAAATCCCCCCAAACTTTTGAGTACGTTCAAATCAAATGAATTTTGTAGCATCATTATCGTCGAATTGGACTACGAACAGTTGCCCCATCCATCGTATTCTCTAGATTTGGCCCCGTGTGACTTTTTTTTTGTTTCCAAACTAGAAGAAGGCACTCGCCGGGCAAAAATTTAAGTCAAAGCCTAGTTTGCAGACCTCGAGAAAACGTATTTGTCAGACGGGTTAAAATAGTTGGAGCATTGCTGGGTGAAGTGAACCGGGCTAAAAGTAAACTTTGTTGAGAAATAAATCGCCACTTTTCCAAAATATATGTTTTTCTTTTGTAGGCTAGATACTAAACCAAGTAAATATAAAGTAACATAAAGCTTTAATTATTTGCTTAATCTTACCTTAAAATTACAGTAACCAATATTTTGGCGTTTGGCAATTTTGCGAAAAAATTAATAACCGATGAAGTAGTAAAATTTCCGAGTAGGATATTTTAAGCACCAATTTGTAGAATTGAATTAGCAATAAATCAACCGTATCGTTTTACGAACAAAATATGATTCATTAGTACTCACAACTCAGTAGGTTGAAATGTCAGTTGGTAGTGCAGATTTCTTTCCTAGATGGCGCTAGGAGTTATCCTCCTGAACAAACTGCTTTCCGTTTGACGTGTCATCCTAGCCTTTTATTAGATTACTAGTGATTTTGTCCGTCGCATGCGACGGGAATCCAATCAGTTGCCATCTACAGTCACCCATTAAACTCTGAGATAGCGCGTCATGCGACGGGAATCCAATCAGTTGCCATCTACAGTCACCCATTAAATTAAAAAAAAAAACTTAATTAGCCTTGAAAGAGAAAATGTTGATGTGCAATAGTGGCACAATTCAAAATAAGGGTTGAATTTAAAAGTCTATGTTACAATTGATTAAAGGCTACCTACTACCACCTATCACTAAAAATCCCAATCCATGTAGTAAAACAAAAAAGACAAAATTATTGGCACACAAACTTTAAACGCCCGTTTTGAAAAATTAACAGTTTTTTGTGTTGTGGCCACTATTGCATACAGCCGACGATATGTAATTACTAATGTATTAATATATGAAATTAATATTATTAGTATTAAATTAAACGTATTGTTTCAAGAACAAAATATGATTGACTCCTAGGTTGAAATGTCAGTTGGCAGTTCAGGTTTCTTTCCTAGGTGGCGCTAGGAGTTTAAATAACTAACATAAAGTTTTACATTATTTTCCTTATATTAAAATCTTACCTAAAAAGTTACAGTAACCAATATTATTAATTATATTAAATATGTAATTATGTCAGATGTTGGTAGTTCGGATTTTTCTTTTCCTAGGTGACGTAGTAAGTTACCCCTAACAGTGTGACTTGTCGTCCAACCTTTTCATATAGATAGATATAACGAGAGTCCAGCAGAAAATCTATGGCCCTCGTTAAAATATCTTACTCTCTGACGTAAAAGATGCAATTAAATCGACAAAGAGAAGTTATCCCCAGAAATTGGCACAATATCAGGAGAAATCCTGCAGCCTCTACGATAATATATCATCCATTTTATCTGTGCCGCTATTTGGAATTCGGGAAAATGATCAACAAATCTGATTGATGTACCTCAATATATATTCCTCTACACAAAAAATGAGCGACTATCAGATGTAAAAACTACCGTATATTGTTGCTAATAACACAGACCACTAAAATCTTGTTGCTGCACATAATCAAATTTGATCATGTTATGAAGACACAATTTAAGAGAATATAGATGACTCAAAGAAATAATAAGAATCTTCTAATAAATGGTACCTAATGTCAAACGAGTGGACAAATATGTATATCTTGGAACAACGATTAACTCCACAAATTACTACTTCCAGGAAATGATAATTAGAATAGAAAAGGCTGGAGTAAATTTCAACAAAATAAGAAGAGTGCTCTGTACAAGAGATTTAAATTTGGAGCTAAGAGTAAGGTTGGCAAGGTGTTACGTTTTCTCTACTTTGCTTTATGGAATGGAAGCTTAGGCCTTGAATGCGACATGAATGAAAAACGAATCATTTGGGTTGTGGGTGTAATAGAAGAATTCTGAACTAGTAACTCTACGAGTAAATCCGAGTAAAACTTATCTGGACCTTCTGCTTTTCCGTCTTTAACAAAAAAGGGTGTACATATGTGAAACTATGAATATAATTTACATATATGAGGACTGTATTACATAGGGCTCCTTCAAAAATAAATTCAAAAGAATATATAGTAAAGGGTTATACAGATAATAGAAAAATCAAGTTTATAAAAAGTCTTACCAATACTGTTGCTGGCACACACACTCGCGGTATTTACAGACTTTCACTTGCGGTTGTTCTTCGTACGGGGGGAGCTGTCTGTACCGGTTTCTCAACACGTGTCTCGCGGTATCAACACTGAGATCACGAGATAGAGCACATTTATGTCTATATACGATTTAAAAGAGGATTCGCGGTATTTTTCGCGTAACTATAAGCGAGAGAGAGAGAGAGAGAGAGAGAGAGAGAGAGAGAGAGAGAGAGAGAGAGAGAGAAAGAGAGAGAGAATACGTCTGTTGCTAGCGACAGTCAACAGGCAAGAGATAATACGTCTGTTGCTAGCGATAGTCAACAGTCAAGAGATAATAGGTCTGTTGCTAGCGATAGTGAGCAGGCAAGAGAAGGTCTTTTTTCGTTTGCTATTTTCAAACTGTCTGTATTTCTAAAGGAGTGGGGTTGAAGTGGGAGTAGAAAGGGTTAGAGTAGGGTAATGATTGTAAAATTATGGTAGAATGGTAGAAATTAATACTGCGAAAAAATGAGATGATTTTTCGCATGTGAAAAATTGAACAATACTTCTCTAATTGTTGTTAGAGGTCCAGCGTTACAGGTTACATTAGATAATAAAACGTTTTTTATATTCGAATTAATATTTTTTGTAATCTTCTAATTCTCCTTTTTTTTTTTTGTTCGATGTCTATTACGGTTCTGCGGTTTAAATCCTCTATACACCCTGGTCTTTTAGGTTTTCAGATCCCTAAAATTTTTTTTAACTTTATTTATAACGTTTAATGAGTCATATCTTTGCTTTCAATTTATTAGATAGTTCACTCTACTAGTGTTGGTACTTTCCATCAAACTTTCATCCTTTGATTTTCTGATTCTTATCGTTTAGTTGTGGGAAGTCATTTTCTTTATTTGTCGTGTTTTCTATTGATGGACAATTTTTTGCTCTATACTAGTCTTCTTCTTCTTCTACTTCTTGGAGACCTTTCGATCTGTTTAATTCTGAAGCTGCCTCTGGTTAATTTCCTGGGAGGTAGATTGCCAACAATTCCTCCATCTTTTAAGTGGTCTTCCGGGAGGTCTTGAACCGGGCGGGTTGTTTTCTAGGGTAATTTTTGGTAGTCTATCTCATCCATTTCGTCTTACATGATTGTATCATATCCTCTTACGCTGCCTTCCCCATCGTACAATATCTTGAATTTTACACTGCTCTCTGACGTATGTATTTCTCACCTTGTCTCTTCTTGTTTTGCCCACTATTGTTCTTAGGATTTTCATTTCGGCAACCCTTAGCATCTGTTTCGTTTTGTTGGTATCTTCGAGCAGTTCTATGCCATATGTCATGATCGGTCGTATGCAAGTCTTGTAGATTCTAATTTTACTATCTGTGCGCATATACGGATTTTGACCAGACTGTCTCCCGCAGACATCCCGACAATTCGGATGCTTTGTTGATCTGACTCCTTAGATCCTTTACTGGATCGTGTGAGCTTGATATATCTATGCCCAGATATCTGAATTGCATCACCTGTTCTATGGGGTTGTTCTCAACCACTACCTTACATCTGAGCGGATCTTTTGCTATTGTCATACATTTAGTTTTGTTGGTAGAAATGGTCATATTTAGTTGGCGGCTTATTTGAAAGAACTGAAAAGAGCTGTCTCTGAAGATCATCTTCTGATTCGGCAATAATTGCTGCATCATCTGCGTAACACATCCATACCATACCAATTCTTTTGTTGCTCATTCTGTATCCGAGATTGGAGAGATGTTACTTTGTTTATAATTTTGCCCATGAGTAAATTAAACAACAAGGTACTTAAACTGTCGCCTTGTCTAATTCCTCCCGGTGTTGAAATATTTTCAGTGAATTGTTCTCCTGCTCTTACTTCTGGTTACATTGTTGTTATTTAGGTTTTGGACTATTTTTGTTATGTTGGTCGGTGTTTTTATTTTCTATTATTATATTAGAATATCTCCCAGGCAAACCCTGTCAAATGCCTTTGTCAGATCAATGAAGCAAATATACGCTGCCATGTCAAACTCTATAGCTTTTTTCTTTTAATTTGTTTTTATTATGAATACTGCATCTATTATAGACCGCCGTCTTGTAAAACTTTGTTGTTTTTCAGTACTAGTGATTTGCCTTTCCAATTTGTCCTTAAGAATACTCGTGAAAAGTTTCATCGTTGTATTTAAGAGGAATATTCCTCTGTAGTTTTATGAGCAAGTTTTTTTAATATGGGCATTGTGATGCTCTTATGCCATTTCTCTGGTATTTTCTGTGTCGTTTAAGATTTTGTTAAATAGTTGTGACAGTTTACTTGCAAGTTCAGGGACTCCATATTAAGAGTTTATTTGGTAAAACCATCTGTTCCAGGTGATTTTCTGTTTTTTAGCTTCTTGATCTTTGCTTCTACCTCTTCATCATTGATTGTAGTACTTAGATCTGCTTCGTATTCGTTTATAATCAGCGTTTTCTTCAGCATCATGTAGCTCCTTAAAATGCTGTTGCCATGTCTCTATAGGTACTCCCTTGGTCTGCACGAACTCGTTAACTGTTTTTTTTCCTGTTCCGAAGCATTTTCCATACTCTCGTTTGGGCACCATGTAGATCGTAGTCCATGTTGCTGGTGAATTTAGCCCAATGATCTCTTTGATTGATTTTATTCTTGCGTTTACTTGTTTCTTACTTGGACATATTCTGCGAGAGCTTCTTCCGATTTTGTACTTTTATATCTCAGGTAGTATTTGCGTGTTTAAATTCAGAGAGTTCTTTTACCTCTTGACAAAACCACGGTTTGGTGTGGTTTATCGCCCCTCATGTTAATTTTCCGCTTTTCAATTGCTTCTTCTACTGCTTGGTTAATGGATTTTCCTGATTTTTTTGCCAAGTATTCTTCTACTCCTTATTCTGGTTGTAAGTCGATCTCTTTTTGTTTTGCTGCTGGTAATCCTGTTCTCATAAAGGAGTTTTGTACTCTCTGTTGCTAGCGACTCTATATTGTGTTTTTCGATGAGTATTGGGGGTTTTTTGTTTCGTTGCGAACGTTCTAGTAGCATTTTGCATAAAACAAGGTTTGTGATCGGACCCAGGTTAGCAGATGTTAGGGCTCTGACATCAAGTACTTGTGACGGTGTTATCATTCGATTTGTGATGATAAAATCTATCATTGATCGCTGGCCTCGATTATTGTTAAAAGTGTATTTATGTTGGTCTTTATGGGGAAAGTATGTGCTGTTGATTCTCATTTCATTTCTAGCGCAAAAGTCTATTAGTGCTTCGCCCGTTTTCATTAATTATTTCTTCGTTGTACTTCGTTGTACAGAATAGGTTTGGTTTCTTACAAATTTAAAAAATTAAATGTTTTAATTTACCACTTCTAATAATTCAAACACATTATATGTTGACAAAACCAGGCGCACCTTGTCCCTAAACAACGAACCGCCATTGAGAATATCTTAATATTGTTTGTAGTGCTCTTTAAACAAACCCTGCATGTTTACAACGGAACCATTTTGATAAAAACCACGCTACCTTACTATCGTTTTGAGTACCTTTTAATATGCTAACATTCCAAATAACTACCTGAGAATAAAAAAATCTTAGATAAATACAGATTTAAATAGTTGTAATCGATGTTGAAGGACTGGCAGAATTAAATAGTCTATTCATGTATATATATATATATATATATATAGTATATATATATATTATATATATATATATATGTATATATATATATATATATAATATTATATATATATATATAATATATTATATATATATAATATATATATAATATATATATTATATGTATATATAATATATATATATATATATATATATATATATATATACACTTCTCCAAAGAAATTAACGCAACACTTCAATAAAACAATTTTATTTGTAAACAAGCAAAGAATAAGAAATAAAACTCTTCACCAGATTTATTCTACATTTTATTAGTAATTATAACAATTTGCCTAATAATCAGAAAATGTTGAAGTCAGGAGAAAAAAAAAAAATAAAACGGAAAATTCTAAAAAAAATAATGATAAGAAAAACTAAAAAATATGAAAAAAAATCTTAATAACGAGTGTTTTCCACCTCTACTACGTATAACAGACTCACATCGTTGGTTGATTCTTAAAATTAATTGCCGTATTTCATTTTTGGTCTAGTTTTCTCCAAATCTGGATCAGCCTCTCTCCCACTTCCTGTAAGTTGTTTTGGTTGG
Organism: Diabrotica undecimpunctata; assembly: GCF_040954645.1. Classification (NCBI taxonomy): domain Eukaryota; kingdom Metazoa; phylum Arthropoda; class Insecta; order Coleoptera; family Chrysomelidae; genus Diabrotica; species Diabrotica undecimpunctata. The sequence goes on along the minus strand of NW_027313294.1, from coordinate 35 downwards.
ATCGGTGTCGCTCTTAATCACTCTGAGATAGCGCG
>NW_027313293.1:0-22572 GCF_040954645.1 Diabrotica undecimpunctata | reverse complement strand
CGCGCTATCTCAGAGTAACTTACGAATATACAATACCAAAGGATATTCGCTCCAAATGTAGTCATGCGCAGTAAATTTAGTATCACAGCCATCTTGCTCATAAGAGAACTAAAACCCAACCTACTGCCGACGCTAATAAGCTTAGAGAATATGGAAACTATATCATTAGGTGCATATAAGACACAGTGTTTTAATTGTCGTATCTGCATTTGTCAGATGAAGACCTAGATCTTGATTAATTTCACCTCAAGCTAACGTCACGGTTCTTTCATGGCCAAAGATCACCAGACCTTTTTCCTACTCAATATGTATGGAGTATGATAGGTTGTACATCCAGTCTTTATCAATCTCAGACAGACTAAAAACAATACGCCGAAACAAACCAAAGAAGTGCAATACTGAAATTCTTCGAAATCTGTTAAAGCCTTTCCCAGTTCATCAAGGTTATCTTGAGCCACGATATGAGCTCTTATGTATCTTTTTAGGCAGTATGACCAATCGAGAACTTAAATAAAAACCTTTTGAAGATATTGCATTCTCATTCTAGTAACTTGCGAGAGAGCGCTGTCTTGCATAAGAACGAAATTATCTCCAATAATTGGAACAAAAGGCACGACATGTTCTTCAAAAACCCCTCTTATATACCAATCAGTTGTCAGGGACCCCCTACGGTAATTATGTGTGACTTGCAAATCAGATACCTTCCCATATCATAATGGAGCCACCTACAAAATTTCTGGCTGCTCTTATGTTACACTGACCAAATTGCTCACCGGTCCATCTGTAGACTCGAATACGTCTGTCGTCTGTAGAGCTCTATTCTATTATTTACGATTTGCCACAGTCGAATACGAAACTTTAGAAAAAAATAATAATAGAATACACCACGGCCTATAAACTCGGAAAAAATGTGTCATTAAAAATCATAGCGTCTACAATCTACAAAGTCTTCACACTTATCAAAGTCTTGATTGTAAATACTGCTTTTTCACGTAATGCCGGTATAAACCGATAGCACTTGTACAGCCAACTAGTTCATTGTACATTGTGTATGTTGTAGTGTATGTGTGTGTTGAGTAATCGTCTTGTTACTAAGTAAAGTCATTGTCTATAGAAAGAATCGCTTATTATATCAGAACGACTGCCTCGGTACCTCGCGTGAGTACTGATATAAAAAGACAAACTTTTTTAAATAAAAAATTTCACCTCGATCAGGATTTGAACTCACGAACCCAGAGCTTTTAGCTCAATAAATTGACGCTCTTACCACTGTGCCACCAAGAAAGTTTTTGAAAAGGATTGGTAAAATTGTTTATATTATTATGTAAAAATAAACTCTATTGGCTATATTTTGTTTAATATTTTTGATGGCATACATCAACATAATGGTTTCTCTATTCAGTTCACAAATCATTAATCAGTTAATTGATCTCGGATTAAGCTCAATGGTGGAGATAAATAAAATTCATTATCAATACATTGATGTATTTTTGCAACACATTACACATTTATTTATTTAAAACGAGTTTGTTATTGTACATTGCAATTAACATTTTGTTGTTACACAAAACAAATATGAATATATCACACCGCCTAATGTTATTCATAGCATCGCAGCTATAACCTGACTGGCGCCGCAACATTTGGCGCCTCTATATTATTGCCGGCTAAGTAATCTACCAAAAAAGTTTTAGTTCAAATATCTTACAACGAAAAATGATGCGTCTTATGTTCATAGAATTTGTCATTGCATTATTCAAGTATAATTAGAATTCGTAACACATGAAATTTATTTTTAATTTTAAATTATTTTAGATGTTCAACATATTTGTCACAATATTTGTAGTCCTGGACAACTTATGCATTTTATATTATATTTAATACACCCGACCGCAAAATTAAACAAAAACCTGTTTATTCCAAACAAAATCATAACATATAATATATTAATTTACTGAGATTTTTGACAATTTTTTTGTAATATACAGGCAGTGATAATAAAATAAAAATCAGTTTTGTTGCCAATCCAAACAAACAAAATATTGGTAAACTAATACCAAGATCAAGTAAGGGTAATCAAATAGATCATATTTTGAATTCAAAAAAGTGGAGAAGAATAATTCAAGATGTCAGGTCATAATATATTATCGGGGTGCAAATGCAGATCTGACCACTTCCTCGTATGAGGAAATATGGAAATGAAAATAATTAAAGACACAAAAAGAAAAAAATCAAATGTAGGAAAACTAGAGTCAAATATTATTCAGAAAGATTATTCTAAAGAGTTGAAAGCAAATTTAAAAGTCTCAAACCCTAACAATATAGAAGAAAAGTGGAAAGAAATAAAAAGTTGCATTTCGATAGCAGCAGAAAAAATAATAGGATATAAAGAAATAAAAAGGAAAAAATAATGGTATGACAAAGACTGTGACACAGAAACCATGCTGAAACCTTCAGCAAGATTCAGACAAATTCCGTACAAATAGGAAAAAGAGATGGACTAATGAACTTATAGAAGAGTTCGAAGTAAATAGCAAAAATAATGTAAATCTACATAAATATATAAAATCCCAAAACAAGAAAAAAAAACAAGACTTAAGATTGATGTGTCAAAATATGGGAGAAAAAATATTAAGAGTTATTTAAGGCTAGAGAAAGCACTCACTAATGCACGGAAGAAACATCCTTTAATGATAAAAACAAAATCGAAAATCCGTCATTTAATGATTTTTTACGTCTAATAAGAAATCTTAAGCAAAAAGAAAGCAGCAGGCCTAGACAAAATCGCAAACGAGCTAATAAAATAAGGCGGAAAAGAACTGCAACGAAAAATATACGACCTGATAACAAGGATTTGAGAAGAAGAAAAAATACCCAAAGAATGGAAAACAGGGTGGATATTTCCTGTTTTAAAGAATGGGGATACCACACAATGTAACAACTATAGAGGAATAACATTATCAAACAGCTGCTACAAAATATTGACATCATTAATCAGATAAAGACTCTCAAAATACATTGAATACATTGAAACTAAAATAGGAGAATACCAGCAGGGATTTAGAGAGGGAAGGTCGAATGATATCGAGTTACATATTCTTTTCATAGATATCAAGGAAGCATTGGACAGCCTAATAAGACCCGAGCTAATAGAAGCCATGAAAACCCTAGATATCCCTATGAAACTCATAAAGCTTACGAAAATGGCAATGGAGGGATCGACGGCAGCAATAATAACAGATGACGGCTTCTCTAAAAATATAGAAATAGCAACAGGAATACGACAGGGTGACTCTCTATCAACGTCACTATTGAACGTCGCTATAGAAGGAACAATAGAGCTACTGAAATGAAAGGCAGAATTATAACATCGACGTCGCAACTTGTCACGTACGCTGACGACATAGCACTGATTAGCAGAAACCTAAACAGTTTTAAGAACGAATATGCGAAGTTGTGCAAGGAAGCATCCAAGAGGAATTTGGCAATAAGTCAAAATAAAACAAAATACCTAATATGCCCAAGCAAAAGTACAGTTAATGTGACAAAGTTAAATATTGGGGAATATAAGGAATTCTGGCGGGAAACCGAACTCACTGGAATTACAACTTCCTAAAAGATAAGAAGCTTACTCAGAATCTTCTTCTTCAGATGCAAATCCATTAATGGATGTTAGCGATCATATTTTCCATTAATTCCCTATTTCTTGCAATATGTATCAGAGATTGTATGTCGTTAATATCTGTCCATTGCCTTATGTTTCGGAGCCAAGACATTTTCTTGCGTCCCATTACTCTCTTGCCTTCAATTTTACCCTCGATTATAAGTTGGAGAAACTGGTATTTTTCATTTCGCATGATGTGACCTAGATACGCCGTTTTCCTTTTCTTGATAGTTTCGAAAAGTTGGCGTTCTTAGTTTATTCTTTTAAGGGCATCTATATTTGTGATTTTCGCTGTCCAGAATACTCAGAATACTAAACTGAAAATTGACAGAGCAGTAATTAGACCAGTAATCACATATGGTGCTGAAGTAATGTGCCTTACACAGAAAGATGAAGAAAGATTGAGGTCTTAGAGAAAAAAACCATTCGGAGAATATCAGGCCCACTAAACTTGAGTAATATTGAATTTAGAAAACTAATGAACTACGCAGTAAGTTGAAAGGAGAAGGCATCGTCAGATTTATCAAGGCACAACGTCAGATGGAACATCTATAAAGTAGAAATCCAAAAGCAGTTATCAAGAAAACCACCAAATGGAGACCAGTATCAGGCAGACCACGAGAAAGACCGAAGACGAGATGGGAGATAAAGACAATTGCGGACCTGAAGAAGTTGGGAGTAAGAGATTGGAAAACCAAAAGCAAAAACAGGAAAAAAATGAGATTTCCCGCGACAAATGAATCGGAAGAGCCCAAAGAGAGCGGCAATCACTCCGCTAGGAGTGTAGAGGTCATGATGATTGGCAAACTTTGAATTGAGCGTTTTTTTAGATTTATGGAAGAAATAGTACTTAAGTATTTCGTACTCACGCTTGTGTGACAACTCTTATCGTTTAAGACATACTTTATATCCGCATCACTCATGTAATAATAATTCCTGGCAATGATCAATGTTTATAGTGCATGAGAAGTAATTTTTCTTTAACAAATGACCCAAGAATAATTTATGTTATCACAGAATACAAAGAGCAAAAGTAAACAAACTTATTAGGCATCATATTGCCTTTTAGTGCCATTTAACATTTCGACATAATATGTTTCCGTATAAGTACAGTGTATTTACTTATTTATGAATGATGGTACTACCTAGGAGCGAAAGTAGTACCAACGACATAAAGTTGATTAAGTACTTCACTTTCGCACGAACTGTTTAACCTCCAGATACGTGCTTTGTGATTGACTTACAAGTAGAATTAAAAGCTGAAATTTACTAATGGCCAAAAAAAATGCAACACCTAGAAGAACAAATATTTTTTTAAATATTTATTTATGGAAGTATAAATTATAATATTCTTATTATTTGATAACATTATAAACAAATTTGCATCGTCATTTTCGTCAAAAAAATAAAGTAATGAGTGGCTCCTCCTTGATATTCTATACATTCAGTAACTCTATGGGGCATTGATCGAATTAAGTGCTCTATATCATATTGCGGAATACTCATCCAGATTCTTCTTATGGAATGCCACAGGTATTTTAAGTTTACTGGGGGACGTGGTAATCGATTTAGGTTTCGGTCTACTATATCCCAAATATAAAGAAGAGAAGAGGACGACCACGAAAAAAGTGGCTATAAGCGTGTAAGGAGGACCTACAAACAATCGGGATAACATATTGGAGAACTGCCGCCATGGACAGAAGAAAATGGAGGAAAACAGTGGACGAATTCCAAGCCATGGGCGTCTAGGGCTTATTGAGCTGTATTTATATATATATATATATATATATATATATATATATATATATATATATATATATATATATCCCACACATGTTCTCTTTGATGGGTGGTAAATCAGCCGACCTTGATGGCTACTTGAAAGTCTCTATCCTAGTACGTAGCGATGTAAAACCAATTGCAGTACTTCACCAATATATCGTCGAGCTCTCAGAGTGCCGTTAATAAGAACTAGAGGTGATCTGCTTTCCAATCATATAGCACTTCATACCATAATACTCAATTATATTGCTGTATAACGTTTAACAGACAAGTATATATTTTGTCTTCCACCTTGAAAATCTTTATGCGCCAATCAAAGTCACCCAAACAAAACCTACATTCATCACTAAAGCAGACAAAAGTCCATTTACCATCCGGATAAATTTAAAGATGAAGATTTCTGGCCTGCTCAAGAGTTTCTACCAGTCATAAAAAATAAAGTAGAATTAGAGAATCTGATATCGAGCAACTGGAAGATCAGGTTATTAATGAAAATGGCAACATTACTCCAGAGGCAGTCCCACAAGTAAATTCTGAAATAATCGATATACCACGGCAAATATCATTCGCGAGTTAGTTTTTAGTATTTGAAAATGAGTGAATAAATAAAACAGAAAAACGTTTGAGATTTAATTTCAATGCAGGGCTCCTGCCATTCGTTTATACGTATTTTGACCTCTGTTATAGGACCTAATATATATATATATATATATATATATATATATATATATATATATATATATATATATATATATATATATATAGATAGATAGATAGATAGATAGATAGATAGATAGATAGATAGATAGATAGATAGATAGATAGATAGATAGATAGATAGATAGATAGATAGATAGATAGATAGATAGATAAAATAGTTACCCTATAGGACGTTACAACGCTATCTAATAACAATCATAAAAGAAATCCAAAAATTTCTTACTTGGCGAAACTAAAATTCGGATAAAATGAAAAAGACAGAAAAGATTTTATTTCACGTTAAAAGCGTCTATGTATCTATTGATACGTATTTCGCTTTAATAAAGCTCATCAGAATAGTTATTCATAGCCGTTCTTAACGTGAAAAATAAAATTCTCTGTCTTATTAGAAGTAACAATAACATGACTTCGTTATGGACGCAATAGCGACATCTGATAGAAAAATCGGTAAGATAGTTTCGAAACAAATTCAGATTTCTGCTTTAATCTGGAGCCTTCTAAAAATTGCAAGACATGACCAGACGATGATAAAAGATGTTAAAGAAGACATGGGGAATCTAAAATTTGCATTCCACGACATGTCTATTCATCTAGGCAGAAATCCTAACGAATTTGTTTCTCGTACTCATACAGAGTAGATCCGAAGAAAATGAAAAAGACAGAAAAGATTTTATTTCACGTTAAAAGCGTCTATGTATCTATTGATACGTATTTCGCTTTAATAAAGCTCATCAGAATAGTTATTCATAGCCGTTCTTAACGTGAAAAATAAAATTCTCTGTCTTATTAGAAGTAACAATAACATGACTTCGTTATGGACGCAATAGCGACATCTGATAGAAAAATCGGTAAGATAGTTTCGAAACAAATTCAGATTTCTGCTTTAATCTGGAGCCTTCTAAAAATTGCAAGACATGACCAGACGATGATAAAAGATGTTAAAGAAGACATGGGGAATCTAAAATTTGCATTCCACGACATGTCTATTCATCTAGGCAGAAATCCTAACGAATTTGTTTCTCGTACTCATACAGAGTAGATCCGAAGAAAATGAAAAAGACAGAAAAGATTTTATTTCACGTTAAAAGCGTCTATGTATCTATTGATACGTATTTCGCTTTAATAAAGCTCATCAGAATAGTTATTCATAGCCGTTCTTAACGTGAAAAATAAAATTCTCTGTCTTATTAGAAGTAACAATAACATGACTTCGTTATGGACGCAATAGCGACATCTGATAGAAAAATCGGTAAGATAGTTTCGAAACAAATTCAGATTTCTGCTTTAATCTGGAGCCTTCTAAAAATTGCAAGACATGACCAGACGATGATAAAAGATGTTAAAGAAGACATGGGGAATCAAAAATTTGCATTCCACGACATGTCTATTCATCTAGGCAGAAATCCTAACGAATTTGTTTCTCGTACTCATACAGAGTAGATCCGAAGAAAATGAAAAAGACAGAAAAGATTTTATTTCACGTTAAAAGCGTCTATGTATCTATTGATACGTATTTCGCTTTAATAAAGCTCATCAGAATAGTTATTCATAGCCGTTCTTAACGTGAAAAATAAAATTCTCTGTCTTATTAGAAGTAACAATAACATGACTTCGTTATGGACGCAATAGCGACATCTGATAGAAAAATCGGTAAGATAGTTTCGAAACAAATTCAGATTTCTGCTTTAATCTGGAGCCTTCTAAAAATTGCAAGACATGACCAGACGATGATAAAAGATGTTAAAGAAGACATGGGGAATCTAAAATTTGCATTCCACGACATGTCTATTCATCTAGGCAGAAATCCTAACGAATTTGTTTCTCGTACTCATACAGAGTAGATCCGAAGAAAACGAAAAAGACAGAAAAGATTTTATTTCACGTTAAAAGCGTCTATGTATCTATTGATACGTATTTCGCTTTAATAAAGCTCATCAGAATAGTTATTCATAGCCGTTCTTAACGTGAAAAATAAAATTCTCTGTCTTATTAGAAGTAACAATAACATGACTTCGTTATGGACGCAATAGCGACATCTGATAGAAAAATCGGTAAGATAGTTTCGAAACAAATTCAGATTTCTGCTTTAATCTGGAGCCTTCTAAAAATTGCAAGACATGACCAGACGATGATAAAAGATGTTAAAGAAGACATGGGGAATCTGCCTAGATGAATAGACATGTCGTGGAATGCAAATTTTAGATTCCCCATGTCTTCTTTAACATCTTTTATCATCGTCTGGTCATGTCTTGCAATTTTTAGAAGGCTCCAGATTAAAGCAGAAATCTGAATTTGTTTCGAAACTATCTTACCGATTTTTCTATCAGATGTCGCTATTGCGTCCATAACGAAGTCATGTTATTGTTACTTCTAATAAGACAGAGAATTTTATTTTTCACGTTAAGAACGGCTATGAATAACTATTCTGATGAGCTTTATTAAAGCGAAATACGTATCAATAGATACATAGACGCTTTTAACGTGAAATAAAATCTTTTCTGTCTTTTTCATTTTCTTCGGATCTACTCTGTATGAGTACGAGAAACAAATTCGTTAGGATTTCTGCCTAGATGAATAGACATGTCGTGGAATGCAAATTTTAGATTCCCCATGTCTTCTTTAACATCTTTTATCATCGTCTGGTCATGTCTTGCAATTTTTAGAAGGCTCCAGATTAAAGCAGAAATCTGAATTTGTTTCGAAACTATCTTACCGATAAAATTCGGATATTTGTCTACTGCGCCCTATAAATAATTATTTTTATAATTATTCTTTTATGATGGTAGATATTTATTTTCAATCCAGAGATTCTGCTCAAGTCGCTTTAAGGAGACCTAATAAGATCGAATCCGTATAAGCGGATTGCAGGAGCTATGCATTGAAATTAAATCTCAAACGTCTTTCCTGCCTAATCCTGAAAATGTGCCTAAACCTGGGATGATTAACATGAATAACAGTGGATGTAGAAGTTGAAGTAGTAGATATTTAATGATCAGTTACCTATTTAAAAAATCATCGTATATCGATGAAAAAATATACTGGCATAACTTTCTATCGAGCTTTTAATTAATAGTATAAACAGAAGAAGAAGAAGAAAAAAAAGGGAAGAGTATAAAATCTATTCCTAATTATATATGTGCATGCTAAAAGTCTCTATATAGCTTGAAACCTTTGATTTCAACGAAGAATATTGTGGATAAGCTGACCGACTCGAATAGAAATGGGGTAATGTTAATTAGAATGTAAAAGACAAATAAAGATGGGCCAAAGACCCAACAGCTAGTAATTGGTCTTATGAGAGACATTATTTACATGGCGATCGCTGGAAGAAGACATCCATTAGGCCGAAGATACACATTTTGGTTCCGAAATGTTCCACAAATAAAATTATTATTGCTAAGTTCTACACTCAGACCGGGAACAGAAAAGGCAGAAAGAATCTACAATATATGTCCAATAAAATAGATAGTATCAGTTATTAAAAGATTTTAGCTTAAAAATACGATTATAAGTTGAATTACAAGTGGAACGTAACATCTTTTACCAATTAGAACATTCTCACAGATTAAAAAGGCAGAGCATCATTGTTAGGTTCCATATTCAATTCCAACGTTCCCATAATATGGCAGACAGCTACGAACTACACACAAAGCGTTGGAAAGATTTATATAAACCTTATAGTAAGTAATACATATGTCAAAACGCCAACAAATAACTTGTCCTGAACTTTTTCTTGCAGAATCGATTTTAATAATTTTTTTGGGTTTTAATTTCTCCTTATGCTACCTAAATATTCCAGTTTATTAAGTTTTGCTGTAAACATTGTTTCTCTTTATTTATTAAGTTTTTGGAGTATTCTTATGTTTGATATTTTGTTGATTCATAAAATTTTAAGAATTCTTCTATAAGTCCACATCTCGAATACTTTCAGCACCTTTATTGTTGCCTTAGATAAGGTCCAAAACTCAAATGCTTATAACAAGATGGAGAATCGAGAGAGCATCACAGCATTCTGAGTTTCAATTTTAAATTCAAACTACGTGTTTTAAATAATTTGTACATATGGATGAAAGCTGCTCTGGCTTTTTCAATTCTTGATTTTATTTTCTAGGAATGGCCCCATTGTTCATTTAATACTGTACCCAGATATGTGCGTGTTGACACTCATTCTACCATTTTCTTAATGACCATAAATTATACTTCTCCAAATCTTGCTTTGCTAATTATCATGACTCTTGTTTTTTTAGTGTTAACTTCTAGGTCATATTTGTTACTAATTTCAGATACTTTATTCATTAAAAGCTGTAATCCTTGAGCAGTGTCAGCAAAAATGACGTTGTAAAGTTGACATTTCTGAAATTGTAAAGACATTCGCAATTTAATAGTATTCCTGCTTCCGTGTATTCTAGAGTTTCTTGGAAAATTGCCTCTGAGTACATCTTGAATATGAGAGGTGGCAATGTACATCTTTGTCGAACACCTCGCAAAAATTTTTACTTTCTTTATTTTATCGTTATTAACTTTAACAGAAGCTGATTTATTCCAGTATAAATTTCTAATAAAGAAAATATCTAGTGACAACATAAGAGAATCCAAAAAACTAAAGAAATAAACGAATATCTAACACTAGTTTCACAGAATATGAGATCAAAAATAAACTTGAGAAAGGAAGCATGGCTAAAAGATAGTTAAATCGAATAATCTCAAACAACATTGTTGTAAAACTAAAAACTAAGAAAGTATATTTAACTCTGTAAGTCTATAAGATTATTACGCAAAGTATGAAAAACAGAATAACAAGAAGAAAAGCAGAAACGCTTAACAATAGCAACTAAATATTGAAGGAAAAGGGGTAAGCTGATAGATTAAACAAATTATAAAATCAAGAAAAAAGAAAAATGAATATGTAAACAAACACATAGAAAATAAACGACCATAATATATGTTGCGCATGTGATTTGAATAGGACGTAGATGTGCACTGCCCCGCAAAATTAACCGGACACGTGGCATTTCAAAGTTTTCTCCTTTTAGATTTGTTGAATTGCCCTTTATAATAATTCATAGAATATTTACTTATTAAATAATGGTGTATACTGCTACAACTTCGACTAGGAGATTGGCAGATGTTCATGGTACCACAAGTTCACCTGATACCGTACGCAGAAGATTAAGTGAACAAAATTTATCATCTTATGTACCTGATACAGGTCCTTTATTTATAGATGTTGGTATTCGGGTACTAGCCTGGCCTCCTAAAAGTCTAGACCTTAACCACATAAAGCATATGTGGGAAAACTGTGGAAGAGCAGTTAGGCAAAATTATGGCGAGTTTAAATCTGTGGTAGCATTAAAAAGTCGCTGGTAATCGAGTGGGAACAAATACCGCAAGACGAGATTGCTGATTTGATCCAGTCTGTGCAGGAAAGGATGAGAGCTGTTATTCGAGCTCGGGGAGGAAATATTCCATTTTAATGTCCATATTTTAGAATTAGTTTTGATTTCGCTTTGAAAAGTATCTTACTCCGGAATAAAAAAAAATTGTAAATTTAGGAACTTGTTAACTTGAACATAAATAAAAAAAATATTGGAATTTAAGTTTTTCTAATATTTTTAATTTTACTTAAAATAAAATAAATAAAATAGGATTCGGGTAATTTTGCGGGGCAATTTATTAATAAGAAAACGGAAATACGTTTCCTAAAAAAATGGAATTAAAAAATATATACTAATAAGAAAATACAAAGGAGTGTCCTAAATAGACGAAATGGTGTAAATTTATAAGATCAATGACATAGGATAGATAGATAAATGGGAAAAAACCATTAGAAGATGGTATTTGGAAAGATAAGGTAGACTACTGCATAAAAATAGTGAAAAAATGAAAGACACAGTTAGCTATAAAACAATTTAATGATTCAAGTTATGAACGGTTCGGTTTTAAATCCCATGGTAAGTTTAATTATTTCTACAACCAACTACTCAAATGCATATATCACTACTCAAGGAAGAAATAAAGAGATTATTTGTATCGATATTTAAAACACACTAAAAGTTAATCAAAGGAATTGGTTCAAATAGGATTATATCTCAATCGTCTAAAGACGCTTGTACTTCAATTAAATTAATTGCAGAAATTTTTTTAATGTGTAGAAAATATTAAAATATATATGGCACAAAAACATGTATTACTTACCAGTAGGAACTAATACCATTTCGTCTACATCATTTGTTGATTTATCTTCATCTTCCGTAGATTCTTTATTCAAAGTTTCAACGTCGGACACTGAACTACCCGGAGTAAAAATATTCTCAGATTTTTCTTGAATATCCAAGGTATTGTCACTAGATTCACTAAAAACTTTTTCACTGCATTTTTCATTATTGTCTCCGTATTTAGGTTCCTTTTCTCCGTCAAATGGGGATTTGATCCGCAGAATGAAATCCAAGGAACAGGAACTTTCTTCATCACAGTCTTGATCATTTTCGAGTTTAAAATTTTGTACTTTTTGTTTATACAGGTGACTTTGGTTATTGTCGTCACTTTTACCATCCTCCGTGTCCATTGTTCCATCTTTAGTGTAGTGATTAGAAGATAAATTCACACTGAATTTACTTCTTACATGACTGCTCACATTACCGACAGAAAATGTATCAAAAGCCGAACAAAAAGTATGTTTAGTCATAGATTCTTGCACAGTCTCTTGAGATGACTCACGCTTCTCGGCCGTATCGCAGTCGGAACTTTTCTCTTGTGATAATCGCGCATTTAAAAGATGCTTTAACAGTTCACTAGTACTTAGTTTTTTAAAAATTGAGGGTTCACATTGTTCAGTAGTGGATTGGAAACTGTGAACCGTCGTTGATTCACCATTTTTAGCGGCCAAAGCCGACGGATTCATGAATCAAATTCCGGGAATATGTAGGAACTAAAATATTTACTACGTGGAGAGATTACAGCGTGGCTGTGTGCGCTTTTTCGAGTCTGAATGTTGGTAAAACCCACTTCGTGTTTATAGCTAGGTTAAGTTTTGGTTTACTTGTTTGTAAATTAAGTTAGATTGTAGGTATATTATAATCTACCATGTTCAATAATCACAATAATTATTTGAACTTGTTTACTTATTTTTAAATACATTTGTTTCTACATTTTTTAAATGAACAGTAACTAGATTGGTTAATAAATTTTCGCATTTTATTTTATAACTTTCTACAGCTGTTTGGATTACTATATTGTTACTAAATAATAATTTATCAAAATGGCAGTTTAGGTTATTTACACAAGTTTATGTTTATATTTTGTTTATAAAGTATTTTTTACTATTTCATAAAAAAGGAGATACTACCGATCTTAAAAACTATAGGCTACTTTTCCTTAGAAGTCTTCTTCTTCTTATTGTGCCGTATTCTAACAAAGGTTGGCGATCACTTCTTTAAACGCTTCCCTATATTTTGCAACATGAAATATCTGTTTAACGTTGAGGTCATGGGCGCCCATATATCAAAATCCAGGGGGGGGGGCAAGTCAACTCAAATTTTTATTTTGATCCATACAACTTACTAAAAACTAAAATAGCCGATTGCAAAAATGCAAAAATATAAACGTGATTTACAAACAGTAAAGAAATACCAGAAAAGTAAAAGTAATTTTAAACAAAAAATTATTAACAACATATTTTATGGTATGACTTTATACATACAAATTTTATTATACAAAATTTTTTATGTAGGAATAAAAAAATCAATTTTAAGCAAGGATGTTAAAAAATAGTAATAAAAAAAGCAGGTACTCTCAGATACGAAATGCAACACAAGCAATAGTGTAGTTTAAATAATATGTAAGTAACATAACATCTGAATTGAAAAATTTCTTTTACTAGGAAATTAAAACAAATATTCAAAACTGTACTACGTTGAAAGGGTTAGGGTAGGGTGTACACCCTTCTACTACCATGCTTAGCCGAAATTGCATAAATAGTCAAATGTGTGCAATCTTCAAATACTGCTGCCTGGGTGCCAACTTATTTATATTTGACATGAAAAATTTGTACTATGTTGTAAACAATTGAAGAAATTTAATTAAAAATTTATTTTTTATAATTTATTATAAAAAAATTAACATTTTTTTTTCAGTTAGTATTGTATGTATTATAATTTATTGAAACGAATAATTTCCCAATAGAATCTAAAATGGTAAAATGTTAAACCCAACAAAACGTAAAAAGTAAACTTGATATTGAAGGCTAGTGCTCTGTATCTTGTGAAAATAAAAACTGAAGGTTTCTGGGTTTTTGTCCAAACTCATCTATTACTTTTTTAATAAAATTATTTCGATTGTTTTCTATTTTATTTCTATGAACGCTCATCATACATAGTCCATCTAATCTTTGTTCACTTATAGTGGGCCTAATCCAGGTTTTAACCCTTCGAAGAGTTAAAAATGATCTTTCAATCGTGCATGTAGTGGGAGGAAGGCACAGAGAAATTTCTATAGCTTGGGCTATAGCTGGGTAAAATAGGCAATGGTCTAGTAGCTCTATCATTGAAATATCTTCTACATCTAAATTGGTTTGATTTTTCCAATAATAGAGCCACAATGATGCCTGTTCTTTTAGATTAGTAATTTTGTATAAATTATTTATGATTTCTATTATTTTGACGAGGTCTTCTTCAGTTAAATTTATTATGTTTTTGGGATGCACGTTATACAATAACATACCAGGATTATTGTCTTCTGAAAATCTGACACCAAGAGAACTAATTAAAGAATCTAGGTACGGAATAAATAATGACACTCTAAAAAAGTCTTCAGCGGAATTAACCGCATGGTTTGACCGTTGTATTGGCTTTCTAGGAGCGATTCGTGTTTTTTCAAGGGTAATACTTAGATATTCGGCATCATTTGTACTCTTTTCAAAAATTGTTTTAAAAGTTGTTTCCGCTTCTTGTCTGTGCTTTGTTATCATATCAAGAAATAACTGTATATGATTTTTAACTGCCAGCATATCTATTGATTTAGTTTGTAAAATATTTACTATGGGTTCTAAGAAAGAAGAATATTTGGAAATCAAATTTAGGGAAATTATAAAAGTGGAATCAGATGTGGCACATGAAAGCTGCTGTGCTCTTGATCTTGTTGAGCAATTAAATTTGTTATCTGCTATTATTGTTTCTAAAACATTTTTGATTTCAATAAAATTTTCTGAAAATATTCGAATAGATTTGTATTTTGATGACCAGCGAGTTTCGGATAACAAAGGCATGTTTGGTGCTAATCGCCGTCTCAAAGCACTATCACGAAAAAATTTGATAACATCTTTAATAATTCCCACACAATTCTGAATTTCTCTAACAGTATTTAAATCATTAACAACCAGATTTAATTTGTGTGAGGCACAATGAAAAAATAATGCTTTCGGATGTTTTTCGCTAATTATTTTTTGAACACCACCCTCTTGACCAGCCATAGTCGCGCATCCATCAAATCCCAACTCCACCAATTTTTCCACATTTAAATCAATTTTTGAAAGAAATGTTAAAATTTCAAGTGCTATTGATTTAGCATTTAATTCATTTAATGGTACGAAACCCAAAATATCTTCATGAATTATATTTCCGTTAACTGTTTGTTTTTCAACATATCTCACCCCAATAGATAGTTGTTCGACTCCAGATATATCTGCAGTCTCATCGGCAAGCAAGGAAAATGCGATTGTGTTTGGATGGTTTATTTTTTCGATAATTTGCCGTCGAACAACTAAGCCACATATATTTATTAGCTCATTTTGAACTCTATGTGAAGTATATTTTTTGGTATATATATATATATATATATATATATATATATATATATATATATATATATATATATATTATGGTAGGTAGCTACATTCGAGGCATTGTTAAGGAAGTACCTACCGCATTTCTCGGTATTTCGCTAGATTAGTTTCCGGTTGTTTGCTGTTTTGAGGTATTGTTGCAAGTTTCTCGCCACAATATGCGTAAATAATGTATTTTTTTTAAATATACTTACATACATACTGATTTTTTAAATAATATTACTAATGATAGGGGGGGCAACTGCCCCCTCTTGCCCCCCCCCATTGGTGCCCATGACTGAGGTTAGTCCAATCTCTGATATTCCTCAGCCAATATTTCTTCTTTCTTCAAGTCTTTTTCCTCTACTCTTCCTTGCATGATGACGTATATAGAGTGAGAGTTTATTTATTTAACTACATAACAAATACAAATACTGTTTGTAGCAAGTCAAAAAAATACATAGTATATCAAAAACTAATATAAAACGTATATTAAATATAACTCAAACAAGAACACATATTAAACAGAAGAAGATTTATGGCAAAGTTACCGTAAGCAGTTCAGTGGATGTTCTGCAAGGAGTCATATATTTTTCTGAGCAGTAAAAACAATGTTTCAGAAGATATTTTTTTATAACTTTTCGAAACTATTACAGCTTAGCTGTTTAATATTTTTTGGTAAAAAATTGTAATAGTTATAATTAAGACAATTTTTATCTGAAAAACGTAATCTACAGCGATTTGTTCGTAGGTAGTGATAGTTTCTCGTATTGTGAACGTGGACATCAGACTACTTTATTAAATGGGCCCGTTTTCTGTGAATTTAAGTTAGAACTTGAAATATCAACAGAGTAGGTAGCGGCATAATTTTGAATTTGATAAAGAAAGGTCGGCAGTGTTCTGGATAACTAACCCCTGCTAAAATCCTGACAGCTTTCTTTGCATTCTAAAAATTTGAAGTGCATTTATTGAATTGCCCCATATGATTAAACCATAGTTTAGGTGAGAGTTGAATAACGAAAAATATGTCATTTTTAATGTTTCAAAGTTGACAACCCTTGCTAGTTGGCGAATAACAAATAATGAACTTGATAGCTATTTCTTTAGTTGTGAGATATGAGCCGACCAGTTCAGTCGATTATCTGTGGTTATTCTCAATAGTTTAACAGTCCTCTGTATTATCTGGATCATTGTGTAAATTACTTGCAGATAAACCAAATTTTGCGTTTTATCGAAGTTAAATTTTAGTTTATTTGCAGCAAATCATGTGATAGATTTAGTAGAAACTTCCTCATGAGATTTTTAAATCATCATTATTTTTTTCTGATATAACGTATGTCGCATCATCTGCGAATTTTATGGATTTGTACGAAAATATGAATTTAGGCAAATTGTTATCATAAATAATACACAAAAAAATTCCTAAGACCAAACTTTATGGGACTCCATATTTTACGGATAGAAAATCGGAGATATGACCTTTAGACACTACCGCCTGGTGTCTGCCATATAGATAAGAAGTTATAGGCTTAAGAGGGATACCTCTGACTCCATAGTAATTTAATTTGTGGAGCAAAATGTCGTGTGAAACGCGATCGAAAGCCTTCGACAAGTGGCAAAAAAGAAATTGCTATGCGATTGCCACATTCAAGCCCCTTGCTCACAACATTAAATACCGCGTTCGTAGTAGAACGAGCAATTCTAAATCCATATTGTTAGTTGCTAAAGTAATTAGTTGACTCAAAATGGGAATAAAATTGTTGTTTGATAACCTTTTTAATCACTTTTCCAAAAGTAGAAACAATGCTTATGGGACTGTAATTGTAAGTTTTTGAGGAATCGCGTTTTTTCTAGATGTGTAGTAACTTTTGAGTATTTTAGTACTTCTGGAAATACTCCAGTTGATAGAATTAAATTAATAAGATGAATAAAAGGTGTGTAAACTTTTTGGTAAGTTTCTTTTAGAATTTTGCTATTAATTTCGTGAACGTTCCTACAATTAGAATTACTAAGAGACTTTATTATTTGAGAGACCTCTTCCACAACGGGACGAAAAAAGTAGGACTTTCTCGGAGAAGGATAATTTCTATAATTGAAGAGGACATCGACATTAATAGTGGGAAGAGATGTAATTATATTTTTTGCAATTGTAGTAACAAATTTATTTATTTCGTCTGGAGGTAGATCAGGTTATACCGAACTGGATCTTGTGTTGTTTCTTTCGAAATTCACTATTTTCCAGCAGTCTCTAGGTTTATTATCGGAATTAGTAATAAAATCACAGTAAGCTGACTTTTAGGAATTTGTAATTGCCGATTATATTTAAATTTTTGTTGTTTATATACTTTGTACAAATCGGGATCCTTAGTGGCATCTGCAATGTGTTTATTAAGAGAAAGATTAGATATGTAAGACCTTAATTCATTATTAAATCATTGCACGGGTGTTTTTTTAGCAGTTTCTCGTACTTTTTTAGTGGAAAATGCTTAATATTACGTTATTATAAGTTTCGGTAAAAAAGACTGTCAAAAAATCAGTATCATTATTAATATCATAAAAAAAGTCCTTTTTTGTACTAGCTAGCGCACTTTTAAGGTTCTATAAACCGTTGAAATTTTTGATTAGTGTCAACAACTTTATGCTCAAAGTCAATAAATAAAAATTGAGCTCGATGGTCGGAAAAACAAGTTTCAAATACGCCCACTCTGTAGATATTTTCAGAAAAATTTGTCATAATGTTGTCGATGCAACTACTGGACTGGGATGTGATTTTAGTATAATCGTTTATAGTTACTTTTAGACCAAAAGATGTTAATAGATTTTGAATATCAAAAGAAGGGTCAGATTTAATTTTAAAATTTATATTAAAATCACTAAGTATGATCAGTTTGTCTGCTTTACTTAGCAAGGACGTTATAACATTCTTAAAATTCACCAAAAACAAGTCAAAGTCGCCCGATCTGTATACAGTTAAAATATTGGTTTTTGTTGAAGGTACGTAAAATGCACAAAACTCTGATCTTTGCTTTACGTTATATCATTTAGGTTAAGAGAAGTATCTTCTTCTCTTCTTCTGCTAGTGCCTATCCTCTATGGATGTTGGCTACCACAATGGCCCATCGTATTTTATTAGCAGCTGTTCGAAATAGGTCTGTGGTGGTCATACCTGTCCACTGTCTCAAATTCTTAAGCCAGGATATTCGGCGGCGTCCTGGTCCTCTATTTCCTTATATTTTCCCTTCTAATATCAATAGTAGGATTCTGTATTTATTTTCATTTCTCACTATATGTCGGAAGTATGCTAACTTTCTTTCTTTAATGGATTTCAAGACTTCAGGTTCTTTTTGTAAACGTTGCATTACTGCGTCGTTAGTTATATAGAGATATAAGAGAAGTATACATAAGATTTTCTTATATATAAATTGCAACTCCACCTTGTTTCTTTTTTGCCCTACAAAAGAAATTAGCTAACGAAAAGCCGGATATGCTAATTAATTTTAAATTTTCTTCACTTTGCCAGTACTCCGAAAACATATGACGTCATTTTAATTTTGGCCCGCAAGAAAAGCATTGATCATATCGACTTTATTTGAAATACATTGCAAATAAACATGAAACATGCTTGCCGTACCTTGTCGAATTAGGTTATTTTGATAAAAGTTTGTAGAAGTTTCTAAGTTTCTTCCTCCGTCTTCTTTATGTGCTGCAGCTACTTTAGGCCAAATATTAGGTCTGTAGACTTCGTCAACTTTATCGAAAAGGAAAGATACCTTATACGTGGAGTATTTATCAGTTTTTATGCCATTCCACGCAACTAA
Organism: Diabrotica undecimpunctata; assembly: GCF_040954645.1. Classification (NCBI taxonomy): domain Eukaryota; kingdom Metazoa; phylum Arthropoda; class Insecta; order Coleoptera; family Chrysomelidae; genus Diabrotica; species Diabrotica undecimpunctata. The sequence continues at coordinate 2,771 of NW_027313293.1, read as the reverse complement.
AAGTAATATCGGGTACCGTCTCACCCAAGAATTTTTCAATTTAACACCTATGCGGGATATACGTACATGACGTGTAGAAGAGAGTATTTATTTATATATTTTAATTGTGTTCATAAGCTTTCTGCCGTGTCCAATTCGCCTTAATACGTCTTCGTTTGAGACTTTTGCAGTCCAAGGAATTTTTAGAATACGCCTATATAGCCACAGTTCGAATGCCTCTCATTTTTTACGGCTTCTACCCCATATAGCAGTTGCGACCATACATAACATTCGACGAACCTCAATCTGATAACCTTTTTCTTCGCGTGCCATATCAGAATTATCCGACGTTGGCGATCACCATTGCGAAGGCTTCTCGATCTTCTGCAATATGGAATAATTGTCTTGCGTTTGATCTAATAGTCATACTTCGTATTTATAAACATTGACTTGTATTATATAAATCCTTTTCGAGCTATTTTAATTCTGACCTATACCTCCTCATCTAGATCTAATTGTGAGTTTACTTACCAGTCTACTTTCCCTTATTTATAAACTTTTTATAAAAATAATTACGAAACAACTAGAAAATAATTTGGAATTTGATCAGCTCATAGAATAATTAGGTTTTAGAAAAGGTTATGGAACAAACAATCATCTACTGGTGCTAAAAATCTTAGAGTATGCCGTATATAATACACCACTAGCTTTAATATTTGTGGATTCTGAAAAGGTCTTCGACGCTATAAACTAACAAAAAGTGTTGCAAGTCTTGACAGAATGCGGAATTGACTATTGGTATATAGGGTGAGTCATGAAATCTGTACATACTCCTACCTCATATGAAGGTCCCTATAAGTAATAACAAATGATCATTAAAAAATGTCTGCTCCCATTTTTTAATAATATACAGGGTGAATTTAAATTTTTTAAATAACTAGTTAATTTATAATTTTTAATATTATTAAAGCTCGTGCTTTACATTTTAAATGATACAACCCTTTTGCCAATTTCTAGAATTTCAGAAGATACAAGTTGTTTTGAATAATACTAAAACATCGTTCTGTATAATATTTGTTTAGTAAGTCATCGTTAGTGATGTTTTATTAAAGTTTCAAAATTAAGACTACAGTAATAATCAGCTTTATTTTTAATGAAAAATAAAATTAACATTTAAAATAACCTGCATTCAATATGTGGTTAAGTTTGCCAAACTTTTAATTCATAGTCAAATTTGATTTTTTTGATTAAAAATTAAGTAATACAGTGTGAAAAAAAAATAAATATGCCATTGCATTTTCTCATTTATCTAATTTGTAAAATTTTTCTAAAAGTTTTCAAAAACCGTATACAGGGTGATTTTATTTTAAACAAAAACCGAGCCTAATTTTTTTCCAGTTTGAAAAAATCAAACTGGAAAAAATTAGGTTCGGTTTGTTTGTTAAATTTGAATTTTACAAGAAAAGACACATTTTTTACATATATGGTTCATTTTGTTACATTTGATTTTTAATTTTATTTTTAATTTGAATTTTAATTTTTATTAAAAATTAAGTAATCCTATGGGGAAAAATTATTATGAGATTTTAATTTCCTACTTGTCTAATTTAGAAAATTCCTATTAGATTTTTCTAAGAAAAGTATACAGGGTGAATTTTTTTCTGTGAACAAAACAAACTAACTTTTTAAAACTAGACCTGATTTTTTTCAGTTTGAATCGGGTTCGGTTTATTTGTTAAATGTTAAATTAAATTTTTGTTCAAAAAAATTTAATTTTTGCAAGCATAGTTACATTTATTTACAACGATGGTTCACTTTGCTAAAATTTTAATTCATAGTCAAAGTTATTTTTTAATTAAAAATTAAGTAATCGTGTGAGGAAAAAAAATAAATATATCATTTTGATTTTCTGTTTATTTGATTTAAAAAAAAAACCTATTGAAGTTTTCAAAAACCCCATACAGGATGAAATTTTTGCTATGAACAAAACGAACTAATTTTTAAAAACACGGGCCTGGTTTTTTCTAGTTTGAATAAATAATTTGATTAGGTAGTAGTAGTGTAACGTTTGGCCAAAATATGAGACATATCGAACTTACCGCTCAAAAGTTATGAGGAAGAGAAAATTTCAGTCAAAATTCGCAAACTCTCCCTGTATATTATTAAATAATGGAAACAGACACTTTTTAATGGCCACATATTCCTTATAGGGGCCTACATATGAGGTAGGAATATGTATAGTCTCTCATGATTTACCCTGTATAAATATATATCAACATAAACAAAAGGTTTCGAAATTCTATCACCTCAGCAAAAACATATTTAGGGGCAGATGTCTTTCTGATAGATCATATATGATAATATATTAGGTGCAAATATCAACATACGACTCAAGATAATTCAAAAGTAATAAGGCCCAAAATAGATATAAAACTACTTAAAGAAAACAAGATGCAGGAAAATGCAGACAAAGAATGAAACAATATGGAGAAATAAAAATAACGGCAAAGAAATGAAAGGAAGAATTTACAAAACAGTCATCAGGCCAATAATGACATACGCGGCAGAAATACGACGTGACACAGAAAGGACAAAAAGGATAGAAACAGCAGAGATAAAAACACTTAGAAAAATTGATACTAAAAAACACTGTGGAACGGAGCTAGAAGTACATATATAAGACGTAGATTCAATGTGGAGAATATCAAGGACTAGGTAAGAAATAGAAGAGTAGAATGGAATGATCATATAAGCCGAATGATATCAAATAGGGTAGACTCTGAGATAGCGCG
>NW_027313292.1:0-22580 GCF_040954645.1 Diabrotica undecimpunctata | reverse complement strand
CGCGCTATCTCAGAGTTCCCAGCGGGTCCCAGTTTAATATTCTTTTCGGCCACCTATGCTCTGGCATTCTTTGTACATGCCCCTACCACTGCTGCAGGGCTCTGTTTTCCAACTTTTTGTAATTGAGTATTTTACTTACATTCTGTTCCATGTTTCCTCCGTTCTTATTCATCCGCTCTTGTAATTTGTAGACATCTTCTCATAAAGTCCAGTTCAACTGTTCTTATTTACTTCGTATTGTTGTTGTCATTGGCCATACTTCCGCTCCATATAGGTAAATTCATCACTATGCTTTGAAAGATCCTCTTTTTGTTTTTTTTTTTGGTTAGAGTGTTGTTCATATCACTCCATGAAGTACTCTTGTGGCTTGTTTTCATAGCCGTGCTATTTTCATTTTCTATATCTTTCATGCAAGTACCATCTCGGCTAATCATTGACCCTAAATACTTAAAAGCCTTACAACTCTTAATAGTCTCTTCTTCTAAACTTAAGTTCAAATCTGCAACCTCGGGTCCAATACATAAGTATTCGGTCTTGCACATATTTATCTTGAGTCCCCCAAAGTTCATATTCTTCCTTTAATTTCCTTATCATATATTCCATATCCTTCCTGTCTTGTGCAAAAATGACTTGATCATAGGCGAAAAGTAGTGAATGTAATATATTCTCTTGTACTGGTATTTCCACTTGTACACATTTATTAAAGATGGTGCCATTCGTAATAATATGGCACTCTCGAATTACTTTTTCTAGTGCAAGTTTAAATAAGAGACACGACAGTCCATCTCCCTGTCTTAGTCCATTTTTACAATGGGTCTTGAAAAGTAGTTTTGGATTCTGACTAAACTCTCTACCCTTGTGAGTGTAAGTTCCGTTAGTTGAACAAGATAAAGCGGCATTAAAATTCCACCATAGCCTGTAGATATGTAACATGACACAAGAAAACAGTTTCAAAACCTATTAAAATAATTGTTGAAAGAATGAGCATTTCCATTATTTTCATTTTTAAGTCCATAAAATTGTCGAAGTTTTCTACATAAAATATATATATATATATATATATATATATATATATATATATAATATATATATGATATATATTATATATATATATATATATATAGATATTGTTATGATTGTTTTATTTTGAGTTCAAACTTAGTTTATTGAGCCAATAAAAAAATTATAACTTATCTGTTATCAAAAGTAAAATAATCCTTCCTTATATACCTGTGTTCGATGGATTCAAAAGTTTTTCTAGTTGTCTTTTATCGGGATAAGGAAAACAGGATAATAATACAAATATATTATATTACAAAGATTTACGTTTCTTTATTTTATATGCACGAATAAAACAATTATTAAATTCTGTCGTTATCTTATCAATCAGCATACAAGAAAATAAATCAAAATTATTGATAATGAGATTATAAAGCTACATATATTTATATTACGTGAAAAACCAATTTTACTTAAAATTTTCTTTACTTGAAAAAAGAAACCACAAAACTTTAAACTTTTGATTAGCCTAACAAAACCTCCGTTCTTAAATTTGAATGCTAATGACCCTGATGTCGAAACGATCCTTCACAGATATAAAATTCAATTGTACAAACACTTACAGTTTATTTTCTTCTTGAGTTGTATGTTGGAACATACCCACAAAGTCCAGTCTCCTCAAGATGTGATCTCCCCTCTTTGTCACCTCGGCTCCTTCTTTACGTCTCTGCAAACCTCCTTCAGACTACACAAAAACACACTGATTCACTTCTCCAAACTCCGCTACTTATTTATGACACTAGGACCTCCTTTGTCAACTGATGCCGTAAGAATACTTTCACATATCCTTTATAAAATGCCCACGGTAGATACAAGGACCTCTTTTAATCTACTTATTATCTCCTTCTTCAAACTATTCACTTCTTTTCGTTACGCCGGTATCCAAACTCACGAACTACACCCTATCTTGAGACACACGACTGTTTCCTTTCGATGACCAAAATATGACTGACTTCTCCTGTCTCATCACATCGACTCCCAAATTCCCATTTAACGACCGTCCAATCAAAAGCTTAAATTGTGTTTACTATGATATTGGAAAAGCCTAATTTCGGTTTCAGAGAAACTAAATAGCTTACTTTAAAATTGGTTTTTTTCAATACATCATTTATACATATTTCAAAAGATTAGAATATGGTCATTTAATACTCGACTCTACAAACAATGAAGAGATTAACTTCAGGTAAAATGTCTTCTAATTCTAAACAAGGTTTTTTATATTTTGTTTGCAACGGAAAAAAACGGTCGTTTGCCAAACAAATTTCTATTCTTATCTACACTAAATCTTATCTTAATTACTATATACAAGCAATTTGTCTATATTGATATCTTGAAATTTTATTTCGATGGATCTTTTTTATTTATTTTTCTTTGGTTGGGAAAGAAGAAACATAACAATATATATTTAAAATATATATTATATATATATATAAATATATATATATATATATATATATATATATGTATATATATTATTATATAGATAATATATATATCTAATATATATATAATATAATATATATTTTCTACATAAATACTATATATAAATAAATCAATACATGCTCATAAGTATACACACAGCGAAAATATATAGTTGTATAGCAAAGTTTATGGATGGTTATTAAACAATCTCCCTTAACCCCCGTACTATAACACTCCTCTGTAATAAATCATTCTGATTAAATAATTCCCCTGCAACATGCAATGGATAATGCATAAGCCCGAGTAAAAAGTAATTACCCTTTGTCTTTAGTGTTCGATATTTTCCACAATTCTCTAGAACCAATTCGTGTTTTATTCATTAAATGAGAACTCAGCATTTATTTCAGATTCCCCGTAACTTGAAGAAAGAGCATTATGGACTGGCGATAAAGACTATAAATTAGTATTTTACAAGATGTGTAGCACTTTTGCATGTTTAATTTTATTTTACAGCCAACTGATAAGAAATAGTAAAGAAGTAATTTATATGCAATTACCAAAATAAGAATAATAAATTTAAATATATGTATATATGGTAAGTATACGGTTGCGTCTCTGTTCAATATCAAGTCTTCGCTATTCTCCTATGCGTGGTTCTTCTATACGTCCCCCTGGCATGGAGACTTGTGAAGATGAAACTCTTGTAGTGTCCTTGAACAATATCTATCGAGGAAATATTGCAATCAGAGTCGGTTGCGATGTAAAAAAACTGTAAATCAAAGCTTTGACGGATGAATTGGGATTAATCTATATTCCACCAATACATAACAATTAACACATGTAATCATAATAATTTAGTTAGCTGGTTAGTTGGTTTTACATATTATGTCAACACAATGTCCTTTAATTAACTTTATTCATCCATCTTATGTTCATGAACATAACTTATTACCCTCATATTTCTTCAGTACCAAATGTTTGCTTTTTAACATGTATTAGGCCTTTTCTACTTAAATTATAAGTTAAGTAATCTCCCAAACAGTACATACAAAATGTATTCTATTCATTCTCCTCCTCAGTCCTAATCCCTTTTGGGTGTGGTGACACCATCAGCCGCTTACAGTTTTTTTCACGATTTCCCTCCATCCTTCCCTGTCCTGGGCTAGTTGTTCGGCTTCATGTAACCTTTGGTTAAACAATATTTTTGTTTGATCTACCCAACGGCTTGAGATCTTCCCCTAGGTCTCTTTGCTTCAACGCGCTATCTCAGAGTTACCTGTTTTTCTAGCAATGTGTCCAAAATACTGCAAATATCTCTGTTGTATTTGTTTAAGCAATATATCCTTTACTTTAAGTTGTTCTTATATCGATACGTTAGTGTGATAATCAATCCAGGATATTGTTAACATGTGGCGGTATACCCACATTTCAAAAGCGTCTAGTTTATTTTTATCCGCTTTATGCGGATTGTTATGTCTATTGTTATGCTAGAATTTTTCCAAATTGTTACCAGTGTTATCATAGCTGTTCTAGCAATAGTCAATCTTCTACGTATCTCTCTGTCACAACCTCCGTCATTTGTTATTAGGGACCCCAGGTATATGAAACTATTTACTACTTCAAAGCCCCCAATTTCTTTAATGTGTTGAAGATTATTCCGAGCTCTGTCTACTATCATGATCTTTGTCGTACTCCTATTAGCTTTAGCCCATATGTTTTGCTTTTCTCCTCCAGACATCTCATTATGTCTTCCATTTCTTCTGGATTTGCCGCGATTGTTAAAGTGTCATCAGCATATCTCAAGTTACTGATTTTTTGACCTCCTACTGATATTCCACCCTTCCATCTGTCTAGTACCTTTCGCATATTGTGTTCGCTGTAGATATTAAACAGAGTTGGCAAGATTAGGCATCCCTGCCTGACACCTGCCTCTGTTCTGAAAAGATCGGAATGGGTGTTGTTTATTTTTACTGTGCTTTCTACGGTGTTCCCATTTCCGCTAGTAGAGATCATAGCTGCTGCCATTTGACTTTATCGAAGGCCTTTGTGTAATCCACAAAGTACATAAGCATAGGAATATTGAATTCTCGAGTTATTTTGATTATCTGTCTGACATTAAGGATGTGTTCTCTTGTGCTTTTCCTGGGACAAATCCCGCTTGTTCTTCTGATAGACTGACTCAATAGAAAAGCTTTTAGTCTTTCATGTATTACATGAAGTAGAACCTCGCTTGCATGGGATATTAGGGTTACCGTTCTGTAGTTGCTGCAATCTAGCGGGGTTCCTTTTTTGAATATAGGGATGAAAGTGGATGTTGTCCAGTCGTTGGGGCCATTCTCCCGGTTTCCCAAATCTTTTTGCAGATCATATGCATAACATTTACTCCAACATCTCCAGTTTCTTTTAAAACTTCTGCGGTGATTCGGTCTGCGCGGGGAGATTTTCTATTTTTTTAAACACCATATCAATAGCACACTCAAATACTTCAATTAACATTTCACTCTTCAATAATAAAATTTAAAAAAAACCCAACTTCCTACATATATCAGCTTTCCATATTCCAGGTACCAAATGTTGAAAAAAACATATAGGGCCTTTTATAAAATTCTTTAGGTCAACACCACTGAATTCAGATATCTGTATAGTTGGTTGCCTACCAGTACCCACAACTTTTACCAAACTTTAATTCACCTATATTAATAGCCAATATTATAAATTGCCCAACGTATTTTAGGATAAATCATATTTCTAATTACAACATATTGATGGTTGGTACTGTTGTTATTAATACAATTTTAACATATTTAATTTAAATATTGCTGGCTACTGCCACATTTAGACATATACCTCCGATTACATTAATTGCTTTCAGTTGCTATCAACAATTCCTTGTGTCCCAAAACTAAAAAATGTAACTCAAAAATAATTTAACAACGTTTAAAGGGTTTTTACCCAGGTATTTAGTGGCTCAAAACATGTACATCCGGTAAGTATTAACCACACTTTTGTAATAACCTTGTTCAAAATTTTAACTTTCGTGTTTGATTTAATTAAAGTGGTTATATTTTTCGGATAGCACTGATGATGGAATAATAATTCCGAAAACGTACTGTGATGTAGCCCGAAAGGTTTTTAATATTGTGCCTTTTATAAACGAATTTTTAAATAAATTTTTTGTGATACATGGTATACAGCCAGCTACAGATATTTAGTTTCCTTGTGGATTTCTAGTTTTCATTCGCTATTGACGGCACTATACAAAGATATATAAAATTATAAAGAAATAATATTTGTTGTAAAAATATTACAATATTTAAAATTTGTGATTTAATATCAAGGGATGTTGGTAAAGAAACTGAGATACCACAGAGAAATAATTTGGGATCATTAATTTTGTGGCACGTTAGTTTCCTGTCTATTTAAACCACTAGTCCTAAATCTTGTACTTTTTTCTATTATTTATGAATGCATATTTCTCATAGCTTGCACTATAAGAGATTATGCTACATTTTGTCGGTATTACACCACCATCATTCATAAAACGTGCCGTAAAAAGTTTACTCGGTGATATATATCCAGAGGGCAGGTCCCAAATCTCTCCCTAATGAATAAAATTACTCTGCTAAAATCTTTTTAAATATTTGGCGGAGGCGTGCCGGCTAAACGGTAGTAGTACGAATAAATTTCCGTTGCGGGGAGATGACCCTATCATAAATTTCCATCTTTTCGTGATTAGTCTTTGACCCGGATAGGAAGCCGATGTTTGTGCCGAAAACTTAGAATTTGACTTTTAATTTAAGTTTTGCTTATAATTCGGATATTATTTTTTTATTTAGACAAAAGGAACTTGCGTCAACTTATAGGTGTTTTTGGTGGAGAATATATTTATACAGACCATAAGATATAGTACAACGTAACATAATAAAAAATTTAATTAAAAAATTATACAGCGTTCTGAAATATGGAATTAGGAAATTATATTGAACCAATTTCGTGGATTCTGATCACATAATAATGATCACGAAATTAAGGAGAAAAACTATCCCAAAGGTCAGAGAACAGGGAATGTCGTATAAAAAATATGACGTCTCTAAACTAAGGAACAAAGATACCGCTGACAACTTCTAGGCAGACGTAACAGCAAAACTACTTCAGAGCGAAAACCAAGGTGACATTGAAATGGAGTAAGGAAAAGTAGAAGAAGCTATGAAGAAGCAACTCAAAAAGCGGTTAGGTCAAGTAAATATTATGAGAGATAAAAATTCCGAAAAACCAAACCAAAAGACGAAAATAGAAATGAATATACCAAGAATAACGAGATGAAAAGATAATTGAAAAGGTTACGGAGAGAGACATAGATAGGAGAAGAACAGTTTGAGTTTATGCCAGGAAGGAGGACAACGGATGCCTTGTTTGCGTTGAGACAGTTGACAGAGAAATACAGCGAGAAGAAAAGAGAGCTACATTTGGTATTTATAGATTTTGAGAAGGCGTACGACACAGTTCCTAGACAAGAGCTATGGAGATGTATGAGAAAAAAATGGGTTCCTGAGAAGTGCGTAAGACTCGTGAAGGATATATATGAGGGAGTTTACACCCAAGGTAAGAACTGGTGTTGGATTGACCGAAAGTTTTCCAGTGACGGTTGGTTTGCATCAAGGCGCTTCACTGAGTCCTTACCTGTTTATTCTTGCTATGGATATACTGACAGAGAAAGTAAGGGAGGAGGCTCCTTGGTCAATGGACTTTGCTGATGATATCGTGTTAGTATAGGAGAACAAAGAAATGTTGGAGGAGAAGTTGTAGTGTTAAAGAAGGACTATTGAGGGTTCACATTCAGTGTAGTATTGTTTTTGTACAGTTGGTGAAATAACGTTATCTATATACGTCTATTCTGAAACATATGAAGATGCCCTTAAGGTGTATGGTGAAATCTATGATGGTGATATCAATGAAATGATTGCTTGCTTTAGTGGGCATAATTACTGTTTTACGTATTTATGCGAGGGTGCTGCTAGAAGAGAATCAGATGGTGGAATTTTTGGTCGTTCACGTTAAAATGTCAATTGAAGAAAACGCTTTGAATATGCCAAATAATTCTATCATTGTAGGGGATGGCGATTTTCCTTAAGCTATCTGTTAAGCCCTATTCATGGAGTGGTGCGCTCATATTTGAGCAAAAGATTTTTAATTATCGTCTAAGCCCAGCTCGCCGCATATTGAAAATGCTTTCGGTATTTTATTATCGAAATTTAGAATATTTTAAAAACCTATTTCGTTGTCTCCGGACAAACTAGATCAAATTGTACTTACGTGTTGTACTTCGCACAACTGGTTGCGTAAGATATCTTGTACTACTTATGTTACTTCCACATTAATATATACCTAAAACGATGAAACTGGCAAAATAATACCAGGTACACGGCGAGAAATGCCAACACAAGGACTACCCAGCGTAACAAATGTTGAAAGTCACAATCATGCAAGTAACGTAGACTAGGGATAGATGTGTTCAGCAATGTTGCCATGAAAAACAGGAAGATTTTCATGGCAACATTGTAGAATTTAAGTTGTAATATGCTAATATTAAATAAAAAAACTATAAAGGCAAAACACTTACCAAAGTACTTTTGGTTTATACATAGCATCTGTTGGTGCAGATCTTTGCAGCAAAGTTTCTCACAGCGTCCGACATAACCTTATCCACTTTACTTAGTGCTGCATCCCTTTGATTCCTAGCTTTATATGACGGAAATTTGTAGTTCCATAGGCAAGGATCTTCTTCGTACACCTCTAAAAACTTTTTTATTTCCTCTGTCGACTATTTTCTTGAAGCTGTTGAGCATCTAACTTTTGACATTGTAGAAGAGATTACAAATACAACGCTTTAAAAACCGCGAACTGACGCCAATAAATACAACTGCTTTTTATTTTGCTGGGGCATGAATTCTTGGCGCCATTTTAAATAAACATTATTTTCTCACACAGAAATGCAAGTAAGGAATAATCGAATTTAGTTCATTTCTGCACCAACACGGTAGGATTTGGGTCAATAAATAATTTCACATATTAAAAAAAAAATGGACCAAATAGCACTTAAGTCCTTTCAGAAATAATCGGTTCAATCCTATGTTCAGCATATGAGAAATAGAATATCAACTAAGACAAATAACGCAGAAACATCTACAAGATAATACAATAAAAATGATTAAACAAAAATGAAAGGAAATGAATCCTTTAAATTTTTTCGCCCAACAGTTTTTTAAAAATATTAATTGTTTAATTATTACAACGCTTTTAATAATAAAAATAATATAATTGAGAATATTTACCAGTATTCTCGAGTTAAATTTTATTTAATAAAACACACAAATTTGATTTTTCTCAGCTACCAAATTCTCAATTTCTCCAATTATCCCACTTATTTCTTTATTTTGTTGTCGTCATTATTGTCTTTAGTGAAGTATTAATTAACTTACTGAGATAATGCCACCGCGATCCAATATTTGTCTTCGGAAAATTCTAAACTGAAATGTAAATTTAAGGCGATAAAAACCTTTCTTAATTTTAGTTCCCATTCGAGCCCCATTCTCAGCATCGCATCCCCTAAAACGAAGTCTGCTCGCCAAAACAAAATCAAAATACAATTTACATTTTTTTTAACCCGATGATGGAGGGGTGAAGAAAATGTGCAAACTTGAATTGTGAATTTAATGCTACAACGGAAGGCTGTTCGAGAGAGAAGGCAAATCTTAATTATACATTCAGGAAATTAAAAATATTTGCATGGCAAATTTTCGAAGAAATATAGCCCGGGAAAATTTATGTTCTTTTACAACTTGATAAGACATGGAAATATTTTTATTTGTTGTTTGTACTGTACGACAAGCAAGAAGTGGCTTGTTGTGCGTTAATCAGATTTTATATTAATTTAGTTCTTGTCTGACTGCCAAGCGGAAGTGTTGTCAAGTATTGAAATATATCTTCTTCATTTTGGAATTAAAATAAAAGGTTCAATTAATACAAAATTACATTACATTTGATGGTGTGAGCTAAATTTAATTTAAATGTTAATTAACAAAGGTCGAGAAATAGAAAATGGTGGTTCAACTTATGATGTGTTGTCTTCTCTGTTAAAAAAAACTAAGAGTATTCAAACTTAAAATGGATCAATTTGGTAAGGGGAAAATATGCAAAGTTTGTAGAAGAAATGGGTTACACTGGAAGCAGAGAAACTCTCCAAAAAGAGATTCATAATGTAGAATTTCATTGGGAAAAACCAAATATATCCATATCTTTTTAATGGAAATGCAAGAAAGATGCTAATTAATACTAGATTGTCTCGGAAAAAAACAATTTCGTAGGGACAACCGAACGATTGTTTTAGAGATGAGGCGTACTTGGATTAGGAGTGTCTAATGGAATACAATTGTAGCGATGATTGCAGTAGCGGTTTTAAGAAGCCAGTTCCGAAAGGATTCTTCTTCTTCTTAAGGTGCCGTGCATTTCTGCGCAGGCGTCCACCGTACATCGTCTTGTCAGGTGAAATGTTAAATACTCAGGATTAAATAATTCTGTTTTTAGCAGCATTGTGAAGCATTTCATAGCTGTGGATTCCTGTCCATTGTCGAATATTGCGCAGCCATGACATTTTTTTACGTCCCAGACCTCTCCTACCCTCTATCTTCCCTTCGAGTATCAGTTGCTGAAAAGTATATCTTTCTCCTCGTAATATGTGTCCCAAGTATGCAGTCTTCTTACTTTTTACATAACTAAAACACTTTAAGTTTGTTAATGGAACTGGCCTTTAACGTCCATGCTTCCATTCCGTACAAGAGAACAGGCCACACGTAACACTTAAGCATCTTGTATCGGAGGTTGAAGTCCAATTTGCGATCAGTCAGAAACTTACGAAGTTCAAGAAAGCATTTCTGGCTTGTTCAACTCTGCTCTTTATTTCCAACCCTCGTTCAGTAAACAACCTCAGTATTTAAATTGCCTGACCTGTTCGATTTCTTCTCCAGAGACATATATATTTGCGTTGGGGTAATCATTTCTACTTATAATCATTGTTTTTGTCTTCTTGATATTTATTTTTAAAACCCGAGCTTCACTTGCAAGAGTTAGATCATTTAGAAGGCATTGAAGATCTTCGATGTTATCTGCCACTATGGCTGTATCATCGGCATACCTGATGTTATTAATAAATATGCCGTTAACTTTAATACCCTTATTAGAGTCTGCCACTGCTTCTGCGAAGGCTTTTTCAACGTATAAATTGAACAGCATTGGAGACAGTATACAACCTTGCCTTACTCCTTTTTTAATGGAGAAATCTTCTGTTTCGTTGAAAATTTTGAAGACGTACTGTTGCTGTCTGGTTCCAATACAGATTGGCGATAATTCTTATATCCTTGTCATCCAATCTCAACTCTTGTAGGTATTTTATCATCAATACGTGTTTTACATTATCGAATGCTTTTTCATAATCGATGAAACAGACAAAAATATCCAGACAAAAAAGGATATACGAAAGGATAAAGGTTAATTATTGTTGTTGCTGTGATGAGAAAGTATTCGTAACTGAGGTAGACATAACAATCTATATCCGGTGATTATCACGCCGATATAATTCGAAAATTACCAGTAAGCATGACCACTATGCACCAGGCACCAGAGAAGCTTTGTTTGGATTGAATGATTGAATGAACTGACATAGAAATGCATGGATATGAATCATTTTTGTAGATTTTGAAAAGGCATTTGATAAGGTACAACATAAAAACTTAGAAATATTAAAAAGCAAAAATATTGACAGTCGTGATATGAAAATTATATCTAATCTATATTTGAATAAAATTGCCAAGGTGAGAGTTGACAACCAGAACACCCGAAATATCAAAATACAGAGAGGAGTTCACCACCACTACTCATCAATGTCTACAGTGAAGCAGTATTTAAAGAAGCGCTCTCAGATTCATTAGAAGGTATGTCTATCAATAGAGAAATTTTGAATAAAGATTCACCCAAACCAATGCGAATTAATTCGTAGCGGATTCATGACGGAAAAATCGCACCAGAATTCATAGCGGAATCGTGAATGACCCCATACCAAAAACGAATATATTCGCATAATATTAGTCACGTCCAATATCGGAAACGTTGAGTGAAAAAACAAATAACATTATATTCTTGATTATCAATTTTAATTGTTAAAAAATGTATTCCTTATCAGATGAAGAAGAAGCACTCGTAATGTTTGCACTAGAAGACGAAAATTTGAGGTAAAGTAGTTACTAGCTTTTTCTGAAAATACCGACATTGATCATTTTATAAGAACAACTTCACAGAAAGAAAATAGGTTCACTATAATCAACCTAGAAAGAATATGGCGAATTTCATGCGTTAATCCCAGAATTACGACGAGATGAAAAAAGATTCTATATTTATTTTAGAATACCAATAAATTATTTTAATGAACTTTTGCATCTTATAGAAAATGATATACGAAAATCAGACACAAATTATCGAGAGGCGATTTCCCCTGAAAAGCGATTGGTCATTACATTGAGGTGAGAACAAGAAACGTAATAAACTATTTTAAATAATCAATGTAATTTAATCAACATATAATAATAAAATTCGTTTCTAATCAAAACATTGAGTCATAGTATCAGTCCTTATATTTAGGAAAAAAATGGATTTATTTGTTGTATGGGTTAAATGAGTGGAGGTAGTTTGAAGCAGAGGATGGATCCTGCACGCGCTATCTCAGAGTATATTTTTCCTTGTTGGTGAGGTTAATAAAACCATTTTCTTCATTTACCTCGGTGAAATTTGTTTCAACGGAAGAGACGTTTGGATAAGTATAATGTACTTGCAGATCTAGATTGATTTGTAGAACATTCCTCTAATTGAGGAAGCTCCTGTTCCATGATGACTTGTTAAATTTTCATTTTTGTTTCTACTCGTCTTCTAGGAGAGAAAGTTTTTATTGCACATGCGTGAGAAAAAAAAAGTTGATCGACTGCATCACAAGTGACTTTTCTGCATTCAAAATTAGTTCTTATTTCTTTCACTGATGTGGATGGTTCAGAATGGCGTTTTCTGTTTGCTTTTGTGGTAATGGGAGTTTTATGCTCAGAAGTAAATCTAGGACCACCACTTAATCTAGGTGTAACTGCTGAGGGTTGAACGTGAATGATATCGGTGTTCGATGTTCCTGAATTGTTTGATTGAGTGCTTTGTGAACTAGATGATTGTGCTCTGCCAATGTCATTCTCAAAAGACTCTATATATTTGCCAAGATATATTTGGTATCTCGCAAATTTCTCCATTTCTTCTTTATCTCATCCCCTAAAAAAAATTGTTTTTAGATATCTGGTAACCAGCGATTCATTCTATACAATTGACCAAGAAATTGAAGAAGAACTGTCACACTTTAACCTACAATAGCTTGTCAAATTTACCTCTTTAAAATCTATTAGACAATAAAAAAACTAACGTTTTTGCCAGTTCCTCTCCTAACAAGTGATGTAGTACCATTAAGTGCTCCCTTTTTTAAATTAATATCTGTTTTGTCTTTTTGATTGTGTTCTATTTGTTTCTAAGTGTCTTTGATTGTCTCTATTTGTTTTATTTTAATATATTTTACCATATATGATTACCAAATCAATTTATGGCAATTTGATAATTACAAGTTAAAGTTATTGCACACCCACAAATTATACATCTACCTTCATTTATTGTCATATAGTTATCCTTTTAATAAAAAATTTAATAAATTAACACACATTTCTAAAATATACCTATTGAATAAATATAAATAACTTTAAATAATATAAAACATCACTTTGTTTTTTAACAAGCAATTACACAATACTTACATCCTATTTCATTTATTAATATCTTTCTCCTCAAGAACTTGAGGACACATCTAATTGTCAGACAATTACAATAGAACCGATGATCACCCATCACCAGCAATCCAGGATAGTTTTGAACTATGTTTTACAAATCACTAATTAATAATTCTTGTACCGGCATGTAAGTAGTATTTTTAGTTATTTACTATGTTATTTCAATTAATTAGATTATCTTATGCCATTTTGTTGGTTTTACTTTGTCTGCTTTAATCAATTTTTATTCATATTAATAATCACAGACATATAATATTGGCATAATTGCTGTAATTGTTCTCTTTATAAGACAATACTCTAATGTGGATTTTTGTAATTTCAGCATTTAATTTACCAGATACCGTTAGACCTGAAGATGCATATCAAATTCTAGTATGCGAAACCGGTCGTTGGTAGTATAATTAAATTGATTGTGAGTAAGTCTTATTTTATTTCTTTTTACCTATTTGAAATGGACTCACACAGGCAACACATTCATGATTTCAATATGTAGAAATTTGCAATTAACACATTTACCCGAACCAACCACAGAAATATGGAAAACATCTTATGAAAGCTTTAGAAATATTTGGCAATTTCCAAATTGTATTGATAGCATCGATGGTAAGCATATTACTATAAAATGCCCAGACAAAACTGGAGCTAATCACTTGTGTTATTTAAAAAAGTTTTCAATAGTATTATTGGCTATTGTTTGTGCAAATTATAAATTTGTTATGGTTGATATTGGTGGTTTTGGTAAAAATAGTGATAGTGGAATTTTTGAAGTTTTCAACATGGAAAGAAGATTTAAAACAAATTCAATGAATGTGCCTAAGCAAAAAATCTTCCTGGACAAAATGAAACTTGATGATCCTCATGTCATAATCGGAGACGAAGTATTTGCTCTAAAATCATATTTGTTGAAACCCTTTCCATACAGCCAAAGTAAAACATATTTTCAAGGAAAATTATAATATACGGCTATGTAGAGCGATAAGAGTTCTAGAAAATGCTTTCGGTATGTTAGCACAAAAAAGATGTATATTCTACAGACCAACAGTATCTTACATAATTTCCTACGAACAAAAAAAAATATGATGATGGACTTATCGAATTTTTAGAGCCAGCAGAATCTGAAATTAGAGCGTTTTTAGATTTTGATAATGGCCCAAGGAGAGCTACGAGACTAGCATTCTCGGTTCGAGACAGATTTGCCACTTTTTTTAATTAGGACTATGAATTAAAATTTTTATATTTTACTATATGTAATAAAATTCAATATCGTCTATTTCTTCTCCTATTTTACTCCAAACCTTATTCTTTTTTTAAATATTCTTGTAATTTTCATGAAAAAGATCATAAATAATGGGATATTGAACTAATTCAATCAATTTCTCTATTTTATAATAAATTACTACAGCACTACGAATCCGGACACAAACGCAGTCGATGGCAAACTAAAATTTCGAACGAATATTTACGCAGACAAATCGCTCTTACAACGGTAAAATTCGTGCGAGTCTGAACTTGTCAATTTAGTATTCGCGAGGAACCGCAAATTGGGCGACACCTGGTGGTAGATTTCGAAAGCATTCACTTCGAGAAAACCTTGAAATTGTCATTAATTTCTATACATATTAGCGACCGGTTTATACTGTAATTAACAATGACTTCGACTTTAAAAAACTATTGCAGTATTCCTCAATGTTCGTCCTATTATAATTCACAAAAAAAAATCCATACATAAGTTTCCGCTGGACGAGAATATGAGAAAAGTTTGTCAATGCATTTTGCGAATTGGCAAACCTATAACCAAGTACACGACTGTGCAGTTGACATTTTACTGAGAACGAGTGTTGATTAAAATATTATTTATATTTTAATATATTTATATTTAATTTATTTTATAGTAACACCTGAAATTAAATTGAGAAATGCTATTCCATCAGCTAAATTGCACCAAACGTCTCGTGAAGTTATTAGTAGAAAACGTAAGGCGTAATTTACAAAATATAATGTGGCCAGCTCCAAAAACTGCCTCACCCTCAACTAAAGATCTCTGCCACCTTGCAACCACAAAAATAATTGAGATAATGTAAATGTTACTTTCCGTGTTTCAGACATGCTGTAAAAAAAACAAACATTTAATTTTATTTTTATTCAGATTTGGGAGTCAATTCCGTATGTATAAACTCGAATCACAAACAAATAAACTTTGAAGAACGCACTTCAACTACTTTTACTTTGGCAAAACACACGTGTAAATGATTTATATTAAACGTTTTATAGCTTCGAGATCAAATGACAAAATGATTTGTTTTCCCGAAGTGATCGTCCATCTTTGAAATCTTGAGCGCCCCCTGTCGGAATTGGCTACCGCGAATAGTTGAAATAATTTGATGCGAATCGCATGCGGTGCGATTTTCTGCAACAGGTACGAATAATTCGCGTTGGTTTGGGAGAACCTTAACTTGAATTCTGCAGACGATACAGTAATAATGATGGATAACAACTTAGCCACTATAGCAGACCTATCTTTTACGTGCGAAAATATGTACCGGATAGGGAAAATCCGATGAGAGATTGAAAATGAACACGGCAAACGAGTAAATCACCTTTCACTTTTCAGTCATCGATCATTTTTTTTTAAATTGCATCACTGTTATTTACTACAGTCTGTAAGTATGTCGCAAGTGGTTTAAGGATTGTATATTCGTTTTAATACTTTAGTTGTTTCACTCTGTTTTTAAAGATATGTCCAGCTGCTTGGTAAAACGGTTTTGTTTGTTGATATGGTATCTCCTCGACTGACTTCTCGGTTTATTTTAGGCGGCTCAGTTTGTTCCATCTTCTTCTTCTTCTAGTGCCGTCTCCACTAATGAAGGTTGGCTATAACCATTGCAAATTCGTCTCTATCTTCTGCTTTTATTAAGAGCGTCTGTGTGTTTAACCCGGTCCAGTCGCGAATGTTTTTCAGCTAGGATATTTGTCGTCTACCAGGACCCCTTTTTCCTTCGATTTTACCCTTCATAATCACTTGTAACAACTCGTACTTATCAATTCTAAGTATGTGCCCCAAATATGGCCTTTTAATGGTGGTCAAAAGTTCTCTGTCTCTTCCCATTCTTTGTTCCATGAGGTTGATAAATATTTAGCGGAATCTTCCGTTCTGTTATTAATAACTTAATAATTATTATTTTTTTGTCTGGTTCGTAAAAAGTTCATTTAATTTAGAAAAAAACTAACCTTAAGTTTAACTGTACTATATCTTTTAAGAAAAAAAGTCGGGACATCTTGAAGTTTCTTCTCGGTTGGTTAATTAGTAATCGCTTTTAAGTCAATAGTTACTTTTGTCAGATGGAAATTAAATAGCCGCAGCGAAATTAAATAGAAGATAAAAAAACAAAAACCGCATTTATTGCAGTCACTAATAAGGAAGAAATTATAGATAACTTTTCTGCGGTTTTGGAGTTAATTATGCAACAGGGCAACTAAGGTAGAAAAATAGTTTGGTTTGAATAAAATGTAGAGTTAAAATTATCAAACAGGTCTACTTCTGTAATGTAATTAACAGGCTATGAAATTTTAACAAGCTTCGAAAAAGTTCTGAATTTCTACTGACCTTAATAGTGGTTCGGAATAACTAATCACGCTCAGAATAAAATTTAGAATTATGTTGCAATGTATAATTAACACTTTGAGTTAACTATTCTCTCAGACCTGGTATAGACACTTTAATGATGTTTATGTTTATACATTAGTAAGTACGTACTCTCCATCAATTCCTTTCTAATCATAACATATTTATTCTAAGCAGGATTTAATTAAAAACTGCATAAAATATATTTAAATAAAATAAAGACATTGAATTAACACTAAAAATTTAGAAGTATATCTGTCAATAAAAAAATGTAGTAAAATAAACAGAAAAAAAATCGATAATCGAATTCGGTTCGTAACCTATTTTGGAACGGTCAAAATTTAAAAGTCATACATGACATCCAATTAATAACAATATTAAATGATATGTTTAAATATTTATGACTTTTATGTTCAATAATCAATAAGAGAACTATACCAACAACGTCTAGACCAAAAATTAATAGAATTTAGATACGGCAACATCGAAGAAATATACGAGCATATAAAGGCGAGTATAAAACAAGCAGCATTCGAAGCCCTTGGAGAAAAAGAACATATAACAAATAAACAGCACTATTATGAAATAAATGAACCAACAAAAAGAATAATTGAAGAAAAAAAGCAACTACACAGAAAATGGCTGACTACAAACAACGAAGAAATTTATAAAGAATGTAGAGAAAAAGATAGAGAAGTGAAAAAACAAATAACACAACAAAAGAATGAAGATTGGGAAAGAACCTGCTTAAATATTGAAAGATACATAGAAGGTACAAGAACTTAGGAGTCATGGAAAGTAGTGAGAGGATTGAAACAAAACTCAAAAGAAAAAATTAAATTGGGAAATATACAGGACAAAGAATGGAAGGACTATTACAAGGAACTGTTAACAGAACAAAGACCACAAATCATTGGAAAAGAAAACAGGCGAAGATGAAGCAGATCCCCACAACAGGAAATAGAGATAACAGATAGGGAAATGAGAACGGCCATAAAAGCAATCAAAAATAAGAAAGCACCGGGACCTGGAGGCATCTCACCTGAGCTTATAAAATACGGATCAAAAAAATTACACCGGATGATACAATGGATATTTCAGAAAGCCAGATAGAAAACGATGCGAAAACTACAGAGGAATAAGCGTAATATCATCAATAGGAAGATTATATGGGAAGATACTGAGAGAAAAGATAGAGCAAGCGATAAAAGGCAAAATCGGGGAGGATCGGGCAGGCTTCACAGCAGGAAGATCATGCATAGACCACAAATACACACTGGAACAACTGTTGGAAAACAAAAAAGCAAAAAATACAGATATACATTTGGCATTTGTGGACTTGAGAAAGGCGTATGACTCTGTACCAAGGTCAGAACTATGGGAGGCAATGTACAAATTAGAAATACAGACGGAACTCATAGAAGCTACAAAAGCTCTGTATAAAGAAAATAAAGTGTCCATTAAAATGGGAACAAGAATCGTAGGAGACTTCACCACAACAAAAGGGCTCCTGCAGGGTTGTTCCACATCTCCAACCCTATTCAAAATATACTTAGAGAAAAACTTGACTACATGGAAAAGAAAATGCGAAGGCATGGGAGTACCGGTACGGAACTAATACCTATATACGTTAAGCTTTGCAGACGATCAAGTAGTGATTGCACAAGACCAAGACGACCTCAGCTACATGATGAAGAAACTACAAGAAGAATATGCCTGCGAAGATGCTGCAGAGTAACAAGAATGGATAGGAGAAGAAGTGGTATGGACATGTAAGAAGAACTAGTGACAGCAGGTGGATAAAAAGAATAACCGAATGGAGCCCCATAGGAAGGAGGAAAAGAGAACGACCCCGAAAATCCTGGAGGAACTAAGTAGACGACGCCATGAGTAAGAGAGGTCTAAACGATGGAGAATGGGACAACAGAGAGAGATGGAAACGGTTGAGCGAGGGAAGGCAGTGAATACTGTAGAATCCTTAAATTAATTAAATATCTTAAAGATTATAAGAAATATACGAAAATAAAATTGTCTGATGATAAATAAAGGTCCAAAAGACGGTTGTGACTAAATTCATAGATAACCTACTAATTTTTCAGGATACTTTCTTTAACAGCAGAAACAACTTTTCATATTGTCTGACGGAACTTGTTTTCCAATTTTCCTGTCTAACGGGTGAAAATTTTCGGAAAATTAAAGGAAACAGTCCCAGATCCAATAAAAATATGATACAGTAGGCAATTTTTAATTTTTAATAATTATTTATTTAATATTTTTTTAAACAAATTATATTATATTAATAGTTATTTAACCAACAAGTGTATTAATAAGGGCGATTAACAATTGAGATATATTAACGCGCGAGCAAAGCGAGTGCGTTAATGTTCGAGATTGTTAATCGCCATTTTAATTCACGAGTTCGTTACAAAACTTTTCCGTCGACCATACTTTACAGAAATAAAAATATCTTAGTTTAAATTTTTATTTACTTAACGGTAAATAATGACATACAGTACTTACAGCGGCTACTTCATTTTAAATAATTTGTTAGTGGGAATATAAATAGGTATGTTTGGTTGCCTACACCACAGGTATCTGCCAATCACAGAGCGTTAAATGTGGTTAAATTAATTCTGCAAGCAATGTATGTTGTGTTGCCTATAATAAAATCGTTCATTAATAGAAAATCATTCATTAATAGAGGTCATTAATCAATGATTTTGAGGGTGTTAAAATTGATCATAATGGATGGTCGACGGAAATATTTATTTAACCAACAAGTGTATTAATAAGGGCGATTAACAATTGAGATATTTTAACGCGTGAGCGAAGCGAGCGCGTTAATGTTCGAGATTGTTAATCGCCATTTTAATTCACGAGTTCGTTACAAAACTTTTCCGTTGACCGTACTTTTGAGAAATAAAGATATCTTAGTTTAAATATTTATTTACTTAACGATAAACAACAATTTTTTCAGCTTTCATTGACTTTATTCAAAGTTTTCTTAGTGATAGTTTTATTATAGTAAACATTAATATTCGAAATGGTACAATTACTGAAATTTAAGCAAGATATTAATAAATAATTATCTGCTGTATAGCATTTTGACAAATTTATATTTAAGTCTTCTTGGACCTCTGTAAATTCTGTGATAGAGGAAGGTAAATTCTGGTGGAGTTAAATTAAACTTTTCGTCAATATCCATCCTTTGATTTTTCAAATGCATAGAATTTTAAACAATAAAGTAAATAATGACATACAATGACAGATAGTACTAACATCGGCTACTTCATTTTAAATTAATTTTTTAGTGGGTTTATAAATAGGTATATGTTTGGTTGCCTACACCACAGGTCACTGCCAATCTCAGAGCGTTTAATTAATTTATGCAAGCAATGTATGTTGTGTTGCCTATAATAAAATCGTTCATTAATAGAAAATCATTCATTAATAGGGGTCATTAATCAATGATTTTGAGGGTGTTAAAATTGATCATAAATGGACGGTCGACGGAAAAATAATTTAATGAATTTTTATCTTTGTTCTTAACGCCACCTTTTGACGTACTATCAAAGAATACGTGGTTTACTTTTGATAGACCTGTCAAATTTAAACAAAATATTAAATTATAATAAAATACAAATAAATATCATTTGATAGTAAATTTAATTACTATGTAAACTAAATAATATGTTTAAAAATAATAATTATATTTATATGACATTATTTTAAAACGAGAAGTGTGTTAAAATTTAAACTGATGATTTAATATTACTATTAATCTGATTACATTTATAAATTTTAATCATTATTCATTATGAATTCATTCTTTTATTGACAAATATTCTTTTAATTTTGTACTTCTCATTTAATGTTTGTATTTTGTTCGTTATTTTTTTATGCAGTTTTTAATTTAAACCTGCTTAGAATCTATCTATATAAAAGGCTATGACGACAAGTCACACCATTTGTCCAGTAAACTAACGACGCGATCTAGGAAAGAAATCTGAACTACCACCATTTGACTCAATCATATTTTGTTCTTGAAACGATGTTTAATTAATAATACTGTATTAATTACATATTAATATAATTAATAATTAATTTTGATAATATTTTTAAGGTTGAATTTAATACAAAATAATTTAAAGCTTTATGTTAGTTTAGATTTAAAATCTTAACGCCATTTGAACAAAAAATCTGAACTACTGTCGTTTCAACCTATGAGAATCAAATTTTGTTTTTGAAACGATATGTTTAATTAATAATACAAAAAATAATTACATATTAATATAATTAATAAATAATATTATTAATATTTTTAAGGTACATGATGTGCCCATCGAATTATTAAAACTAAAGGTTTAACATAAAAATCTTGTAGATACATTAAAAAGCAAAAATAGTGTTGCATTTTGCAGACGATACAGTAATAATTACAGACAACAACAATGATTTACAGAACGTAATGCAACGCTTTAATGAATGCTCTCATGAATACAGACTGAGGATGAATTTGAAAAAAACTAAATGCATGATAATGACTAAATCAGCAGATGCAAACGTCCAATTGACTATGGAAGATACTGCAATTGAGAGTGTAGAGACCTACAAATACTTAGGAACATAAACAACGTCAAATGTAGACCAATCCAAAGACATTAAGACACGTATCAAAATAATACGTTCATCATTCGTTAAACTTAAAAAGTTTCTTTGGTGTTGGGATATAAGGTTAGGAATACGCCTAAGGATACTATAGTGTGACGTATTTACTACTTTTCTTTATGGCTTAGAAGCATAGACATTAAAACAAAAATACTCATTATTGAGTACAAGGCACACTCTCATACAAGGCAAGATTCTAAGAAAGCGAAGTGTTGGAAGACGAAGAATATCGTGGCTTAAGAACTTGAGAGAATGGTTTGAATGCAGTAGTACATAACTATTTAGAATTACAGTCAACAGGGTACGCATAGCCATGATGGTTTCTAACCATCGAGAGGAGATGTAACTTAAAGAAGAAGAAGAAGAAGACCTGTAGGTCGAAGACGAAACCTTTAAGCTATTATCACTCGTCTGCGTATAGGAGGGACATACAAGATATACGCCACTTTTACCTGTTGACCTAAGAAAATTCCTCTAAATGTGAAATTTGTGACGAGACAGTCGTAAATAGTGTAGAACATTTTTTAATTAATTCCACTTTTATAAACGCAACAGGTACAATATACTGAACAATATCAATAAACTTTTAGGTGCATACTAAATATCGCAAATGATCGAAAATGTATTATTGGCATGTGTATAAAATTTAAAGTATTTAAATTGAACACCTACACTGTATTCCCGCTAATCACCTCATGGAGGATGCGGCAAATTTTCCAATAACAAAAAAATATACTTTGCTTTAAATATGGACGTTCATTTTTTTTTATTATACCCTATTATGCTATAATTTCACTATTTGGGAGAGTATTCATCGTTTAAACGCTGAATATTCTCAAATTTAAATGTACACAGCGGCCCTCGAAAACTACCACTCTGAGATAGCGCGT
>NW_027313291.1:0-22581 GCF_040954645.1 Diabrotica undecimpunctata | reverse complement strand
CGCGCTATCTCAGAGTATTTTTTAAAACTGTCAGTAGCATACTGCAATTTCACAGAGTCTGCTTAAGTTTTCTGCAGTAGAGGTTGGGCCACTTAGGCCTGGAAAAATTTCTCAGACCATGAGAACTTTCTTACTGGCGGCATCCTTTGATGTACAGATAGGTGTGACAGTTGGGAAGGTGTGACACGTGGGCAGGTGTGACAGGTGTCCACTTGGAAAGAATATGTTAAGACAAAAAAAAAATCATGGTGGCATTGCTTAAAGAGCATTACATCATATCTTAGTTGTTATTATAGCAGAGTATGGGTCACCTTGACATGGGAAAATTTCTCGGGCCATGGGAACTTTCTTATCGGCGCCATCCTTTGATGCACTGCCAGGCAGGCTAGGTGGAAAGGTGATCTAGCTGTCATGTTAATTGTCAATTCGACTTCTTTTCGATTCAGCTTCTTTTTAATTATTCTTCTTTGCGTCTGTCAAATATTCTTCGATTCAGCAACCGTCAGCTGTTAATTCTTCTTCTTTATTTGTTTGTCAAATCTTCTTCTTTTCCGCAGCTGCCAATTTTTTCTTTTTTCGTCTTCTGTTCCATCGATTGTCACAATATCAAGTCTTCTTTGTTTTCGTAATGTTTGCGTACTGCTCTACATAGAACTCTTATCCTAATGATCGTTGCACATCCACTCTCTACAGTGATCTCCCCATAAGTAAATTGCTGCCAATTTTGGCCTACATAAACGTTTGAGACGCAATATAATTTAACGAATAGAATATGCTTACATGAAAAATCACACATGGCCAAAAGGACATCTTTGCTGCCATTAGTTGTGGCGTATCACATGACTTTTCGACGACTATGACGCTACAATGCTGCGTTCTCGCAAACTCGGAATAAAAAAACGCGCGACCATCTGGTACGTTATCATCGCGCGTTAACGACGCGCTATCTCAGAGTGTCGCGCGACCATGTGAGCTTAGCCTAACAACGTGTGGATAGTTGCGGAGTGCTAACGTTAACATTTCTGTTACCAAAAATGTTTTTTGGTAACATAGACGGCATATTTACATTTCTTTTGTGCAATTAATAACGCGCTATCTCAGAGTACAGTATGATATTATGGTATATTTTAAACTGTTACTATGTGTCTACTTTAACTTATATACTCTACTACTATAACTATACTTAAATTGTAGTTATCTAGTTGGTTAAATAGCTAAGTATAAATCCACCTTCTTGCTCATAAAATGATATAAATCTTAACTTTGCTTTAAAATAATATTCTTCATCTCCAAACTGAGATTTGCATATTTTATTGATTGCGTCTTATATATATCCCGATTTTACGACCATTTGCCTCCCACATTATGTCGAATAATTTACATTCCACGAGGTAACTTCCCTTCCATACCCTGCGACGCTGAATATCCGTCGTTCTTTATCTCAAATTACACATTCCATCCAACATAATTGAGATTTGTGAGGTATCTTGAGATCTATCATCTTCTGCGGCCACAACGAACTTTGTCTATATCAACTTTACTAAGTTTTAATTGGAAATTATGTAAAACTTATACTTAAGCAGATCGTATCTGCGAAGTCTTGGAGACGATGAAGAGGATAACAAAAGAAACATACAATTTAGTTTAATCTAATTATATATATTAAGCTATGGACTTGTTCACTCGTTTAACGTTGTCGTTGAATTAACTTGTAAAAAAAATAATTTATAAAACTAAATATTTCTTTAAGGATGCACTTCAGAGAACCAAAAGAATTTGTATTTAAGATATTAAAAAATACATGCTATATTAAATAAAAACAGAGTCGTCGCTTAATGTCAAGGTATGTCTGGCGAATTAAATAAACTATGAATTATTACGGGAATTAATAATAATTAAATTAACATCAACAATATTTCCTTCGATAGCCCTGGCGAGATGAATGAACCTTTACTCATAGGTGCAAATAATTATTAAAATTTAAATGGTTGCAATAAACAATCAAAAACAATTTATAGGTTCAGGTAAAACTGGGTGAACTTACCGCTAATTGAAGAGCTAATTACCATGATTTACACTACTTTAGGAAACAACGAACAAACGAATTCAATATGAGTGCATCGGTTTTCACTGTAGAGTTGCGTCTGTACCTCTTGTGGTAGCGGGATGCATTCCCCGATCCCGACCGGTACTATAGGGATTGTAGGAATACAGGGAGGACAAATGTATTGATTAGTTTATATAACCATATTTGAATTTAAACATTCTTTCCCCTTTAAAGGCCATAAGGTCTTTAAAACGAATTCTAAATACTATCATTACTTACCAACAAGAAACAATAATTAATACAAATAATTTCTATAAAAATCTTAAAAAAAATTAAAATAAAATGGTGGTTTCGTCGCGGTTATATTGATAAAAGACGAACAAAACAAAAGTAGTAAAAAATGTTGACCATCTACTCTTCATCCATCGGCAAGGACAGATTCGGACAAGAGGCCGTTGATCCGGTGATCGTACGCACAGTAGCCACTCGAGCTACATCGTCTCTACTCTCATGCAATTCAACAAGACGCGCGAGAGGCCGTTTACACAAAGCCATATTATCCTCCTTTTAAAACAACTAAATCACAGATTTTAGGTACAAAAACAGAATCTAACCATTTGGACTTTTGTTGCAAGGTGTGCAGATATTCCTTTTGCCATCGAGCCCAAAAATCTCTATGGATGCGTTGTAACAACTGCCATCTGGACAAACGATTGAAGGATACCTCCGAAAAATCAGGCACAGACAAAGAGGTTAAGGATTCAAAAGTCAGGAAATGTCCTCTACTCTTAAATCCAGCATGTAAATACTTCTCATGATAATGACGAACTAGAAGAGTAGCAAGGCGAGATTTTTTGGATTTTTTAACGAAGACTGAGATAGACGATCACCTACTCTTAAACACATACTATCATCTGAAAATACTCCCAACTTACGAAATGGTTTTGAAAACGAGTTTGATTGAAAATGTTCTTTAAAATACTTTTCCTGTGTAAATCTGACAAGAATAATCAACGAGTCTTCCAATTCTACGAAAGCCAAGGTCCTGACCGTTTCGACCTTTTATAACGAGAGTTGTGCGGAATCGCAACATAAAAGCCAATATTCTGTGGATGGAGGTAAAAGACGATTTATTTTTCAGCAAACAAGACAAAAAATGTTCCTCACGAGAGGAAACAAATACAAAAACAAAAGAGCTTTTTTTTTATTGAAATTAACGTGTCTCGGCATCTATGGTCATTGACACGGGTACAAGAACGTCTGGAGTATTACATTATTCATATAAGATTATTACATTATAAGATAATACAGTAAGTACAGATAGTTGACATAGTTTACATATAGTGTTAAAAACTTTGTTTTTTTTTAACAAACAATGTTGCAATATTTGTTATATCCGATAATATAATCTGCAATCTTTTAAAAAGTCAATTAGATCACTGTACACATTAGGCGAACTAAGTATCTGTTTCAGATTACCGGTTATAATTATTGCGCTAGTCTATATATTCTATAATAACTGCATTCAACGAGTAAGTGTTCTACTGTAAGGCGGTGAGAATCACAATTTTCACAAGCAGGTGGGTTTTCGGAAGTCATCAGGTATCCGTGAGTGAAACGAGTGTGTCCTATTCGAAGTCTTCGAATGATGAGTTTGTCCCTCCTAGTCATCGTAGGTATCTTAAATGAGTATACAGTGGGATTGATTATGTACAGTTTTGTGTTTTGTCCATTCCAATGATTTTGCCATATTTTACGAGTGTTTTGTTTTATGGTTGCTGCTAGATCTTGATGAAGTTGAATTTTTTCTTGGCTTAGGTCAGAACAACTTGCTTTTCTTGCTGCGATGTCTGCAGACTCATTTTCCAGTGATCCCTACATGAGATGGGGTCCAAAGAATGGTTATTGATGTTTCTCTCCTGTGGTTTTGGTGACAGATGTGTTGGATTTTTTGGACTATCGGATTTAACGAGTATATGTTGGCAATGGACTGAATTGAAGAAAGAGAATCAGTGCATATAGCTAGAGATTTGGTATTGGGAAAAGTCATTTCAAGAGCTTTAAGGATACCATATAATTCTGCAGTATGAATACTACAAGTGGTTGGTAGTCGATATAAGCTAAAGTTATGTTTTCGGTACATACAGCACAGCCAGTATTCTTTTCATCTTTAGATGGGTCTGTATAAAGAACTTGGTTGTACTGTTTGCATTTATTGTTTCTTGAAATAATTGTCTAAGGAGGTGGTTAGGAGTGTCCTTCTTTTTTATGTCCGAGTTAGACTGGTATTGAAAGCAGGTAACTTATTGGTCCATGGAGGATTATTGGAAGTACTGATGGGGGTAGTTATATTCAGGTCTATGGCTGCTAGCAAAGTATTTACTAATTGTGGTAGGGGGTAAACAGATCTGTCTCTATTTTCAGGAGCGTGGGGGATGTTAATGAGCTTAAGTACTGGGTTTTTTTGGGTTGGCTGAAACTCTAATGAAATAGGAAGAGAGTAAAAGCTGACGTTTGTATTGAGTTTGTATTGAGTTTGTATTGAGTTTAGGGGTTTAAAATAAGTATTAAAGGCGATCATGTAGGAGCATGCATCCATAATCTAATCTAGAGCGAATAAGAGCTGTATAGATTCTCAATAACATATTTTCTTCAGCTCCCTATTGATGATGTGCAAGTGTTTTCAATATATTAGTTTACCAGCACAGTTGTCCTTTAGTTTTTTTAGTGTATTTTCCAGTTTAACTTCTGATCGAATATTAGGCCCAAGATTTTATGATTATTTACTGTAGGTAAAGGAACATCGTTTAGATATATTTCCGGGTTTTCAACGCTTTGCTTTTTGGTAAATATTAGTATCCTAGATTTTGAGCTGGAAAGTTTGATGCCGTGTTGTGTGGACCAAGAATATACGTTGTTTACAGCATTTTGAATAAGATTTGATGTACTGGATATGCTTGCTCCACTACAGTAAATAAGTAGATCATCAGCGTACAGCAGAGCTTTAACCGGTTGGCCAACTTCTTTTGAGATATCATTAATTGCTAAGTTAAACAGAATTGGACTTAAAACAGAGCCTTGAGGTACACCATTGAGCGTTCAAAAACATTTGACTCAATACCGTTTATTGCAACATTAAATTTTCGGTGATTTAAGAAGTTATTTATGAACGTGTAAATATTGCCTGTAATATTATTATCGATAGTTTCTGTAATATTACATTCTTTGGAATAGTATCGAAGGCGTTTTCAATATCGAAGTTATTGAAATTCTCGGTTTAATGGTTTTGTAGCAATACTAAATTGTCCATAGCGCTTCGATGTGGTCTGAATTTCGATTGAACGGAGCTAATTATATTGTGCTTTTCAGAAAACCAGTTAAGTCTATTATTGATTAGTTTTTCCATTAATTGAAGGAGAAGATTGAATTGAGAGCTTTTGAAAGACTATTGATCGTAATATACTTCTCACTAAATTAGAAGACTACTTATTATTACTTATTGGATAGAAAGCAAAAAGTGAGGATTGATGGTAGTGTCTTAAGTCCCTCTTTGTTCATATTGTATTTAAATGATATAAACTTGTTTGTTAAATGTTTGTCAACTTCAACTAAAATTACAGTTTTTAATGCAATTATTCAACCTGACTCAATTTTTGTTCATCGGTTATTTTCTCTTTAATTAAATCAACCGGCCCAGTGCAAAAATTACAAAATCGTGGAATAAGATTCATTCTTGGTGGAAGCAGATATACACCCTATAGCAACAATGCCTAGCATGCGTGCCGTGGGTTTTAGTTCAACAAAGAGTCTTTTACCCTACAATGGTGTCCATTTATAAAATTTTAAAATAATTTGGCCCCTGCTTACTTTTGTGACTTTAGTACACGGAATTGTGATATCACAATTACTCTACTCGAGGTAATTTCAATTTACACATTGTGCAAACAAAAAGGACCACAAGAAATTCTTTGTTGTTTTAACGGTTTTGATCTTTTTAATAAGCTTCCTCAAGTTAAAAGTTGTTTATCTCTACAAATGTTTAAAGCAAAAAAAGCACCAAAAATTAGGTTGTTGTTTTTTAGGTTTATATTATATACAGATCACGACATTGTTTTATTGACTATACAACACAATGGCAATCGCTGTGACGTGCTACACGTTTCCACCTCTATATTCATTTCACAGTAGGTACGAATTGTCGTAATTGTCACATTGACATTAAAAATTTCAAGTGAAGTTCTAAAAGAATAAACAAATAATTAATAAAATGCCTATTACGTTGTATACCGTCCAAGAAAAAGTGCAACTTGTAACATGGTACTTTTAGGGTCATTCGATACGCGATCACTTTGTAGGAGAGGATCTGTTCTTCTCATACCAAGTGATGTAATGCCAATAGGTCCCCTTATACAACTGTCCTCTTACTGTAAAGAATTTGAATAAATTAACACACATTTCTAAAATATATCTCTTGAATAAATATAATAATTTTTAATAATTTAAATAATATAAAACATCACTTTCATTTAACAAACAATCACATATACCTTACTTCTATTTCATTTGTTAACATCTTTCCCGTCAAGAAACTTCTCGTTAATTGTCAGACAGTTACAACATTAACCGAAGATCACTCACCATCAGCAATACAGGATAGTTTGAACTATGTATCACGAATCATTAACTAAAAATTCTTGTACCGGCATCATTTAATTTACTTTGTACCGTTTGGCCTGAAGATGCTTTGCAAAGTGAAGAAAACAAAACCGGTCGTTTTGGTAGTAAAATTAAATTGATTGTGAGTAAGTCTTATTTTATTTTTTTTTACCTATGTTCAATCACGTATTGTAAGTTATAATATTTCTTATACAAAAGCAGAGAGCCAATAAATGGTATGTGTTATAAACTATCAAACAATTTTAAAGTATACTGTTTATAATTGCAATACATTTCTACTGAGTAAGAGTAGCTTATTTAAATACACACAACAAAAAGAATCAACGCTTAATGGAAATACACCAAAAGTCGAAGGAATATCTGAAGTAATTATACCTAATTACGTGTATACAGCCCAAATATTTATTCAGCTACACTTGGACGGTGTTAGAGAGACTCTGCCCATTTCCACTAAGATTAAATGGGGAGATATTTTTTCGGAAAAAAAAATTTAAAATATTCTATAAGTAATTCTAAAGAAGGAAGGATATTTAAAAAAAAACGGGTGTGGTAGTTCAGTGGGACTGCCGGTAGAAGTTATACTTCTATACAAGCGTTCGCCGTTAAAAATTTATATGGAAGTCAATCTGCACAATCATTACATATGTAATGCTATAGGTAAGAGAGAGCAGAAAGAGAAACAAAAGTTAGGTATATAGGTATATGGTGCATCGTTTGGTGTGTATAAACAACATTTGGACCTGTAATAGGAGTATAGTAAATGAAGGATTGAATCAATATTTTGATGAAAATGAATATTTTTATTTTCATATACGTATAAAAGAGTTGAATGCAAAAAAAATAACACATACTCTGCAGTAAAATTTATTGTTTATTTTGTTATTAATACAAAAATATAATACAATACACTAAAACATAATTCAATATTATAATACAATACAAATTGAAATGCAATATTCATAAGTATTTAAAAATGACAATGTACATAGCTTACTTACGCATGTGTTTAATTTTACCATAAAAATAATATTATTAAAAAAATAAAAATATTGTTTCGTGATACAACTGTCAATTTGTCTGACATTGACAGATACAAAATTTAATAATTGTTGTTTGTTGTGTATATAAATTTACATTTGAACTTTCTTGAGATATTTACAAGTTTTAATTTATAATTTAACATGCCTAACGAGGCTCAAGACAAATCTGAAAAGAATGGAAAAATAATAATAATATTAATAAATATTAAATATGTTTACAAAAGCAACATTTTTATTCTCGAGAGAGAAAGAGAGAGAAAATATATCTTCTATCTCTCTCTTACCTATATCTTACGTAGGTAATGATTTTGCTGATTCCACTCTCGTACAAATTTCCAACGTCGAACGCGCGTATAGAAGTACGAGGCGTGTTTTTTAAGTAAGTACCGTTTTGGAATTAAAAAAAGTCGTGCAAAGATATGGCAATAATTTTATTTTTACATGAAAGCCTGTACCTTAATCTACTTTTCTACATAATTTCCGTGAATATTGAGGCACTTGTCATAACGTGGCACCAGTTGTCATAACGTGGCACCAGTTTTTGAATACTCTCCTAATAAATTTCTGCCGCCTGACTTGTTAACCACTGCATCACAAATGTTTTGACTTCGTTATCGTCTTGAAGACGCTGACCGCCCAGGTGTTTCTTCAAGTGCTGGAACAAATGGTAGTCGCTGGGCGCCAGATCAGGGCTGTATAGAGGATGATCTAGAGTTTCAAATTTAAATGATTTAATGAGATCTTTGGTCTGATTAGCCACATGTGGACGGGCATTGTCATGCAGCAAAACGATACCCTTACTCAACTTGCCACGTCTTTTCTTCTGGATTGCACGACGCAAATTTTCAATGTCTCACAATAAGACGCTGCATTCATTGTCTCATTACGAGGCAGAAACTCCACTAGCAATACTCCTTTTCTGTCCCAAAAAACTGTGCACACGATTTTCCGGGCAGAAATTGTTTGCTTAAACTTCACTCTTTTGGGTGATGATGAATGTTGCAATTCCATGGATTGTTGCTTCGATTCTGGTGTGACGTAGGCCACCCACGTTTCATCACTAGTAACAGTTTGGTCCAAAAAATCTTCACCTTCACTGTGGTACCGCTCAAGGAAAGTCAAATGCACTGCCTAAACGTTGGGTTTTGTGCAAATCCGTCAACACTTTTGGAACCAAACGTGAACACAATTTCCGGTAATTCAAGTTCTCGGTAACAATGCGATACAAAACACTACGAGAATACTGAGGAAAGCAGGGAGACAATGATGAAATTGTAAAGCGTCTGTTTTCTCTCACCTTTTCGTCCACTTTCTGTACCTCTCTTTTTCTGCTCTCACCCATTTCCTTACCATTCCATCACACATAATGTTTTTGTCCGTAAACTTCAACGATCTCACGATGAATATCGATCGGTTTTACGCCTTTAGCACTAAGAACTCGTATAACAGCCCGTACTTCACAATCAGCGTGACTCACGATTGTTGGAGGCATCTTAAACACTGGAGTAAACAAGTATACAATGAAGAATCAGACTATAATGGCGTCAGTGCGTAGACAAGAGATGTAGGTAACCAGCGCTCATGCGCGGAACGCTGACCGTAGCGCTGCGGCGGCGGAATCGCAAAACGGTACTTACTTAAAAAACATGCCTCGTATAACTTCAAAGAATATTACAGTATCATCATCATTCTGGCCTTTACAACCCTTCAAGAATTTCTCTCCAGTCGTTTCTATCCATCGCCTTTCTCCGCCAAGCACGTATTCCCATGTTTCTCAAGTCTTCATCAATGTTATCAAGGAACCTTGTTCTGGGTTTTCCTCTTTTCTCTGACTAATGGGTCTATCAAGGAGCGTTTTTCTAGCTAGTCATATTGTTCCATCCGCATTACATGCTCTATCCACCTCAGATGTTATATCTTAATATATTTTACGATTTCTGGTTCCTGGTATATTCTATAAAGTTTGAAGTTGTATCGCCTACTCCACACTCCATTGTCGTTCATTGCTTCATAGATTCACCTTATTACTTTTCTTTCGAAACATCCTAACTTGTTTTCATTACTGTTTGTTTGAAAATATTACAGTAAAAACCCGAAAATGAAAAATCTAGAAGAGCATCCTTAAACAAAGAATTTATAAACTGTGATGATTATCTATGCAAGCCAGATTATAAAAGTTCAAATAAGATAAGAAACTAAAAAAGTAGTATAAAACAATTCAGCCAACCCTCCCAGACCTTAATTTTGGTAGCATATTTTATAATATATGTAACAAATCTGTATAACGACTTTTCTGTATAAACATACGTGTATTATTGGCATATTTACAACTCCCACATTGGAAAACGAACAAACATGGTCCATTATTAGGATCGAATTGCAAAGCACAATACGTCTCCTGGTTCAACAACATCCAACATGCAATTAGCAAAAATAATCGCGCAATTGAACCTTTCAGTCAATGTTCGTAATTGTGTACTTTAATCAAAGTGATTTGTTGTTGATCAAAATTACATTTCGATGCGGTGATGTGGGTTTGTTTGTAGTGAGTAAGCAGACTGAAATTCAGGCATTAATTGTTATTTAAAACTTTACAAGGACGGAATATGGTTAGCTCAAACACGGCTTGGCGAGACGATATGGGGTCAACATTTTTTTTTTTTGAAGTTAGACTTTATTAAAAATTTTAATGTTTATTGGGTAAGGAATAAAAATGAAACAAATAAGAAAAACTTAAACTTATTTTAACTTAACATTTTAACACACAACGTGCTTATTGGGGAGGCATCAATAATCAAACGATCACGTGTACTTGTTAGGATATTTTATTACAAGCTTCCGAATTTGTATAAACTCATCATCAGGGAAAAACTACATAATATAACAAAACAATAATTATTAGTCTTTCTCAATCAACATTTAAAAAAAAGCTTTAACCTTTGGGTAGTGGCGTCACTGTGTGAGAGACCGGGTAGACTGTTTTTTATGTTGGTATTAAAGAGGTTATAATGTAAGGAGTCGTCGAACGTTCAGTACCTGCATGTATCATTGTGACCATTGTGACTGACGGTCAGTCCATCGTGTGATCATTACAGTGTAATAGTGTGGTAGTGTAAATGGGCTTTCGAGTATCTCAGAAAGCTTACTTGCAGAAAGTTTTAGAAGATGTAGGACTAGATAATTAATAGTTATAGTGAATCAGTGCATGCGAAGATGAATCAGAGGAAGAGAAACAGGAAATTAAGGAGGTTATAAAGCACCACCATGAATCAGAACAGAAAATATCAGATGCAGATGAAACAGTTGCGGTTCGTCAGTCTGCCCGCCTTTTCTATATAGGTATGTTAACAAACTAGAATACATATGTATTAACAAGTCATGGTAAATTTTTATTGTTTTAGGTAGAAACCGTACAACTCACTGAAAGAGGCTACTCCAAAGCCAAGAACCGTTATAACAAGATAGGATAATATAATAATTCGCTTACCAGTGACTACAAATTTAGTAAAAATTTAAAACACGCATGCTGTTGAGATTTGGAATGATTTCTTGGATGGCACGATAATTGGCATCATTGTGACAAATACAAATAAATACATAGCATCCATTCAAGAAAACTTTTCTAGTTCATCCCACTGATGAACTAGAAATCTGCGCTTTTAAAGGACTCTTGTATTTATCTTGGCAAGTCACTGTAATCGTGAAAGCGCAGAAGATCTTTGGAAGAGAGTGGTTATGGTATAGAAATTGTTTATCTTACGATGACTTTACAAAGGTTCCGATTTCTTCTTCGTTACATTAGTTTTGGTGATAAGGATAGACGTACAGAGCGATCAAAAATTGCTCCGATTTGTGTGATATTTTATTACAGCATATTTTATTAATAGCATTTATTACCATTGATAAGATGCTCCCTACTTTCAGAGGGAAATATTTGTTCCGTCAGTACATTCAATATGGACTCGAGATATTGGCAGTTTGTGATTAAAAAGTATTTTACACTTCAAAAACGGAAGTCTATAGTAAATGCCTAAACAAAAACGGAAGATGTCTAACAATAATTGGCTCCCAAAGAAGTTGTGAATTTTATTGTTCTACTTTAACTCCCAACTTTTGGTGGTAGATATATTGTTACCTATTGGCACCCACCGTTTTTGATGGGTCGTTTGATGGTTAAAAAGAAAGACATTAAAAACAACCGGTCAAAATATGAACTACTGTGAGGAAACCCTTTAAAATTGGAAGAAGAAAATAGGCTTTAAATTTAAAACAATAAATTAAGTGAAATACCCACGATACAGTTAAGAAAGAATGGACGGATGTTTCAAACATCGATGGTTATTGAATTGAATGATGATAGTGGCGCAGAAAACACGGAAGTAGGAGAAATGAAATAAAATAAAAAATAAAAACATTTATTCACTAATAATATACGACATGTCACTTAATATATTTTAACTTCATCAGTTTATGCTTTTCTTATACATCCTCTGGATTCTATTTCTGTCGAGGATGTCTCTTTTCAGTACTGGTTGGTAGCTTATAGTTCGTATATATGTTTTCTTGGCCATCTTCTCTTCGTGTTCTCAGCCAACTTTCTCAGTGGTGTTATTTGTTATTCTATTCTACATGTTCATCCATCTATTAATCGGTAACATGGCGTTTCTGTGGTCTCAAGTTTTCTCCAGTTGGTTCGGATGTAGAGCTCTATACTGGCACTGTTAGACCTAACAACACAGACCTAACGTAGGTCCGTTACAGCTGGATCTTCTTGGCCTTCGTTAGGGCCCGGTCCTGAAAATAAAAGGTGGTATTGGTTTTTTACAACATTAGCTTTTACCTTAATTGATTGAGCATTCTTCCTAAAGTTGAGGTATATAGATGGTGGACTCCTAGGTATTTAACTGAATCTTCTGATTTGATGATCTTTCCTCGTATCGTGAGATCTACTACAGGTAGCAGGATCGCCATATGTTGGAATAGTGGTTCGACTAAATTTGGGGGGGGGGGGTACTCAGGTTCTCATCGTTGAAGTGCGAAGAGTTAGAATAAACGTATGGTCGGTTATTACATCTTTATTGTTGAAGCACTTTTTCAATTGATAATTAATGATTTGTATATTACTTAATTGAAGATGTATAAATGAACCCGTCTGTGATGACTGAGATCACGTCGGTTTTATTACGAGTACTGATCAAGTACCAAACATTACTATTATTGGTTAAGTGACCCGGTTTCCTCTCTGTTTTTTTTATCATATCAAGCTTGGATTACTTATCGCCGCGGTGTTGTGTTTTTCTGTGTTGATTTTGATTTTCCACTTGTCCATAAATTTTAAGATTTTTTCTAAGTGGTTTTCGAAAGTCTGGACTATTATTATGTCTTCTTTTCCTGTAGTATAAATTGCGTTGTCTTCTGCATATAAGGCTGTGCTAATTCTTGTATTTGTTGGTAAATCTGAAACAAATAGATTATATAAAAATTGGGGACAGAATTCTGCTTTGAGGCATCCTTCGTGGACTTTTTGCAACCTGGACATCTTTTGATCTGCTGAAACTTGAAAAGTTTTTTTAGTTAAATATTAGTCACAAATATTAACCAATTAATGCGTTAATCTAGCTCTGTTTATTTTGTAGATAAGAGCTTTCCTCCAGGACCGTATCGTAATCGACGCGCTATCTCAGAGTCCCATTGCTTTTTTCTGTTTTTCGTTGAAGCGTATTTTTGCATCACTAACGTTCTTGTTAGTTGTAATTCCTTCTTCCTGATCTGAATTCTAATTAGTCCTCCTAAATAACTCTTCTTCTTTCTGCATGTTTCATAAGTCTTTTATAGATGATTTTTTCTAGGATTTTTCCAAGGCATTCCGGGAGGGATATTATTCTGTAGCTTTCTGGTCTTCTTTCGTCCTTTTTTGGTTTTAATAGAGGGATTATTTTTGCATGTTTTCAGTTTTTTTGAAAATGCGCTTTCTCTAGGCAAAATCTGAAGATGTAGTATAGTTACACTATTATTTTCTTCGGAAGCTTCTGTAATGAAATGTTATACCGTGTAATTGTTAACCACAATAAAAACAGCCAAAATGGAATACCTCTATCACATTATGGGAAACAGTCAAAGATATGGGTTGCTTCAATTAATTCTACAAGGAAAAATAGAAGAAAAAGGAAGACTAAGAAGGCGAAGGATTTCCTGGCAGATTCCCATGATGGTCGCCAACATCTGAACCGGATAGGCACTACAAGAAGAAGAAGAAAATTAATTGAAGAATATCAGTATCTTAAGCGAATCCTTGTTAATTGTTGTGATATTTCGACCAAGTACAAGTGTAATAATTAAGAGACTCTCGTTTAAAAAAAAATATTTTTAGATTTTGTATTTTTTAATAAATAAAAAAGAGCGGGGACATGTTGTACATGTTTGTAATGTTTAATGCCGATATTTTTTTCGACATGATTAACCAAGTTATGGGCTATCGATATGTAGCCGTTTTTTATTAATTTTACAAATTTCTGCATTTCTCGAACGCCGATTTCATGACGTCTTTGGCTATCTACGTCATTGTCTTGCTAATTTTCTGTTGCCTTCAAATGCTATATCTTTATTTGTAGGTTTTCATATTTCGTGATAAAACAACATAAAAAACCTTCTCAAACTTTCTAGATATACGTTATAGTATGTGTATTTGCTGTGTATATGCTTCTGTATGTATATATGCTGTGTATATTCTTTTGTCTATACCTATAATTTTCGATATTATCAGACGGAAACATCCTAACAATTTGTCAACACGTTAAATAGAGCCATTACAACTAATGTTTTAATTCTACCATTTCTATTTAATACTAATGCTGATTAAAACGCGTACTAGTAATTCAGGTTCATTGGCATATATACGAACTTCCGGTATGTTCCCAAAAAGGGCCGTAGTTCTCTTAATTTGTCCACGCTTCCGTGTGGGAGCGTATTTGATTGATTGGCTGCACCTTTTTGATCTAGTACTAACGCTTAGTACTTGTCTATTCGCACTATTAAATGTCACCAAAGGCGTACCATCTATTGATATGGGATAAGGGATGTATTATATAGCTTAATATAAAATAATCAACTATGTTATTTCATTAATACAAACAAATCGCTACTATAATAATAATTATATTATATTATAATTATATTATAGCTGTATTTATTGGACATTTCATTTTTCAAGTAATCAGATCATCAGTAAGTTGAAACTTATTAAAAATATTCTTTCTAAAGTTGAATAGACTCTTCATGACATAGGTACACAGGGTGCAATAACAAAAGTGGATCAAGAATTAATACTTTTGGTCAAAGGAATTAACATAAAGTAACAGTAATATAACTATTGTATACTGTTGTGTAATTTAATTTGTGTTGTATTTTTATTTATATAAATGATATGTTCAATAACATTAATTAGTTTTTATTAAGAATTAATCCCAATTAAGTAATACCTGGAATTAAGCAAAAACATAACAAGGATGTTAAAAACGAAAATGGAGAACTGATGATCAACTTCTTTGCGAATAACGAACTTAGAATAAACAACACATTTTTTGAGCACAAAGACCAACACAAATATACATTTAATAACACCCGTGTACAAAGATCTATGATAGATTATAATATAACCAACAGAGATATACATCCATCGAAAATAATCGATGTAAGATGCCTCAACTCAGCAGATGTAGGTAGCGACCATAGCCTAGTATTATGTAAAATAAGAATCATCCTCAAATAATTCCCACCCAAGAGAGCGGCGTCAACACAAACAAAAATCAAAGTCGAAGGACTAAATACGGAATCCATGATATACTTTTACAGAAAAAGAATATCAGAGAAGATCGCTGGGAATGAAATATTAGAATACGATAACATCGAGGAAAGCTGGTAAAACTCAAAAATAACATAATTAAAGTAGCAACAAAATTATTTGGAGAGAGGAAAGTAACGAACACTAACATATCAAAAAAGAAAACACCACGGCTTAGAGAGGAAGTGAAGAAAAGAAGAAAGCCTTTTTACAATACAGAACACAACAACCATAACATGCATATAACCACTTTAAACGAATCAGAAATGAAACGAATACTTTAGTTAAACAAATAAAAAAAAACAGTTACAGAGCTTTTCAAAACAGATGGAACACGACATCTACGGAACACAAAAAGAAATATGGGGAATGATCAGAGGACAAAGAAAACAGATGAACGAACTAATGAAAACGAAACACATTTAATAGAAGGAAACTAAGTAGACTACTTTCGATCCTTTGCTAAAGGTGACCATAATGAACCACCAATAGTAGAGGTAACGACAAATGAAGAAACATATTGAGGAGGAAGAGGTAAAGGAAACATTAAGGAAATTAAAAAATAGAAAATCACTAGGAGAGGGCAGTAACAAACCGGCATATCTGTTTTGTGGACCTTAAAAAGGCATTTGACCAAATCAAATTAAAGGACGTTATCCAATTATTGTACGCAAGAGAGATACCGCTAAGAATAATCAAAACGATCAAAAATGTTTACCAAAACTACACAATAAAAGTAAAAGTAGAAGAAGAACTAACCGACCCTATTGAAGCTGGCAATGGGATAAGACAGCAAGATTCCCTGAGTCCTCTATTGTTCAACCTAATTATGGATGAAATAATAAAAAAAGTAAGAACTAAAAAAGGATACCAAATGGGAGAAAAACAACTTAAAATAATCTGCTATGCAGACGATGCGATACTACTCTCTCAAAATGAAGACAATTTACAACGTATGCTGCACCAATTTATTATGACCACCAGAAAATGTTAATTTCTCCAAAAAACACAAAATGCATAGTTACAACAGTAAATTTACTAAGATCTAAATTGGAGCTGGAAGGTCAGATAATAAAACAAGTGATGGAGTTTAAATATTTAGGCATCACATTATCTAGCTACGGAAAGCTCGAAACTAAAGTAAAAGATCAAGTGAATAGAGAAAACAGGGCTACAGGCTGCCTGAATGAAGCAATATGGAGAAATAAAAATATCGAAAAAGAAATGAAAGGCAGAATTTACAAAACAGTCATCAGATCAATAATGACATATGCGACAGAAACACGGCCTGACACAGAGAAGACAAAAAGGATGTTAGAAACAGTAGAGATGAAAACACTGAACAATTTATGGTAAGACAATATGAGACAGAGCTAGAAGTACAGATATACGTCGTAAATGCAAGGTGGAGAACATCAAGAACTGGGTAAGAAATAGAAGAGTAAAATGGAACGATCATATAAGCCGAATAACGACAAATAGAGTAGTAAATACGGCAAGAAACGGTTCCCCAATAGGAAGACGATTAGTAGGAAGACTACGAAAACAGACAGAGTCATAATAGAAGAATAATTAATTCAA
Organism: Diabrotica undecimpunctata; assembly: GCF_040954645.1. NCBI lineage: Eukaryota > Metazoa > Arthropoda > Insecta > Coleoptera > Chrysomelidae > Diabrotica > Diabrotica undecimpunctata. The sequence continues at coordinate 5,396 of NW_027313291.1, read as the reverse complement.
GGCAACCACCTGGCTGACTCCGTCGGACTAATGTCGGCGTCACAACGCAAGAAGATTATTTTATGATTAGAGGGCGGCTATTCTCAAAATCTGGACAATTAATTTCAGAGCGAAGAAGTCGTCTGTTGGGAAAGAATGTACAAAATATTTTATTTGTTCATTGTACGTGTCACGTACGTGTACTCAGAGTGGCAAATCATTTCGGTAAACATATTTCTTAATGTCAACAGATTTTGTCATCCAGGTGCACATTTTTTCTTTCTTAGTCTTTTTAGTTGGTTTTATGCTGGTGGTGTACGCGTTTCTTGTTTCCACGGTTACAGGAGTGCCATGTCATATATTGCACAGAATATGAGATATAAAGCAGATGTCTTACATTGGTTTTGAAAGTAAGATCTTAAATACGCAACTTATTTTACCATTTGCTCACCTGACCTCTCTACTTCAATTGTGATCTTGGTTCTTAATAAGTAATAATCACTCCGACGAATAGTTCTTCTGGAAACTCTTACATTTTTTCAAATGCTATTGCGCTTTGGTTTATTTTTTATAAAGTTGTTTTTATTTTCAATTCTTTTAACAATTTTTAATTTTAAATTCTTGTACGTATAATGAATCCATATCTCAAACTATTAAATTTAACTAATTCAAAACATCTGTATGTACTAACAAATCTTCTCTTTGTTACAGGATCTAATACCGTATCGTTAATGTCGGGTCGTTATTATCGGTAAAGGTAGGGGTATGTTTGTGGTGGAGATATGAGATACATAAAACTTTAAATAATATAAAACAAAATACAAAATTACTGATATAATTATTTAAGATCAAATATTAAGTAAAATATTTATTAATAATTTAGGGACTCCACAGTGTAAGAGATGGAGTGCGATTTTGATTACTGTAAGATGGGATCATTGACAGTTTCTGGGTCAATAAGGGTGACTAATCTTTGAGTCTTTCGAGACTCTTGGATAAGTTGTTCGAGGCTGATCCAGGTAATTCCAAAAAGTTCTCTAGAAGAGGAATTTTGATAAAAAGAAGATACTGGAAATAAACAAGTGGGAAAAATAAAAATGTCGACGAAGAGGAGGCGAGCAATTTAATGGATAGAAAATTACATAATAACAGCAGCACAAGTATTGATTATCAAAATTCTCTCTTTAGACAACTTAATGGATAACTAATAGAAACTGTTTTGTGATGGCGTGTATCTATGTCAGAATGAGTTGGTCGCCGCCGGGATCACAAGATGTCCGGAGTGATTCACGCGAACTATGGTTGAAAATATTAAGAGAAGTGCCAGTTTAGGAGTAATGAACAATGGACGCTGATATAGAGCAGCAGAATAGGAGATATAGTTCTGCTTATCTAATATAGATTTTATTGTAAAGGTAAGTTTTAACTTTTTTTTATCACTATATATCTATATTGGCTAGTGTCACAGGGTGCAGCTTAAGCTCTCTAGATCTATATTTTGATATGAGATAAATCAGTCGTCATTTTCTTTGTTTAATTTTGTCAGTTATTTTTCTTCATTCTTCACAATTTTCTATTCCTCTGGTTTTTCTCTCCATTACCATACGCCCGTCCTGTTTGTAACGAAATATTTTGCCTACCACATAGGCTATTATTATGGGGGTTGAAAGTTGGGGACAGAAACTATTGGGGTGGAGATAGGGCAAGCAAAATAAACGAAACTTATGCGAACGGCACTCAGGGTTTATTTGGAGTAGCTGAGTAAATGTCAAGGGGGTTGGATTGGGGCAACTACAAAAAAATGAAACAAATGGGTGCTTACATAAGTCTCTTGGAACAAACAAAACAAAACACAAGAAAGACCTCTAGCAAATTTAAAATGGACGCCGCTTCGAGGTGCCAAATTATAACGATTACGTTAACGTATTACAACAACTAGTTGTAACTATTGAAACAATTATTAGAAATGAAAAATATATCTTTTTAAATGAAACTCAAAAAAGGGGTTAGAGAGTTAGTTAAGAGAAGTAAACAAAATGGTTTAGAAAAAAACTAAACATTTATTGTTGTCTTACCACAAACAGTTACAAAAATAGACAATACAAAAATACTTACGATATAAATAGTTAAAAAGATTTATACCAAAATAATAAAAAAGAAAAACTGAAATATGTCCTATTCGTTTAGAAACTCTGTTTACAAGTGAGAGATGCTACAAAACTTACAAAAAATTGTTACTGCATGGAGGTTAACCTTCTTAAAAAAAAAAGCAAACTAATGTTAAATATAATTAGATAGTACAATATTAATTATTACAAATTCTTTTTGTTATGAAAGCAAATTATTATTATTAAAAAAATGTCTATCTTTACTTTAAAATTAAAACACAAAAAAATTATTTTGATTTTCACTAAATTACACTTAAGTTGTAAACTGGACTTCTTAAAAACTCAACAATGGCTCGGAATCTCTGACACACGAACCAAAAGAAAGTTGGGGCACTGGAACACAAACCTTGGAACACTCGTCTCCTTAAAAGACTGGAACAGGTACAAAAGAACACAATGGCAACCTGTGGTTATTTTCAAAATTTCACTTAGACTGCAACTACATATTGAACTGCTACTATTAAAATTACACTACTACTTATTTTCCATAACAAAGAAACAATAAAAAAAACATTTACGAATCTGAAGACAATTCGGACTAAACTTCGGATATTCACTTAACTTAGTATAACCGAAACACTAAACGAGAATATTTATTCAAAACGCAGATTAAACGATCAAAGAATACCGAGGAAATACCCATCTGTGAAATAATAAATAAACTATGAAATAGTTTATAATCGACCTCGGGATGCAATCAATATCAACTCAAAGAGGATTGAAAATACATCCACGAGAGGATTTTAATATATATATATATATATATATATATATATATATATATATATATATATCAAGGAATTTACAAATGCTACATGTTAAGGTCATTTGTTACTTTCTGTATCCATGTAGATCTTGATCTTCTACGTGTTCTTTTGCCAGCTGGTCTCCATCCTAGGTCGTTATTCTAACGACGAGTATTTTTTTCTCAAATATCTTTTTCTTTTAATCTTTCGCTCTTTCATCACTTGTAAAAATTAATAATTGAAATTTATCATTAAAGTACATTCGTTTACCAAATTCCCATCTATAAACATGAGCACGTGTTGATATTCGCCATCTCATTCGTCAAGAGGCTATTAAATATAATTTATTACCTTAAGCCAGTTAGATTCTCATGTTACAGATCCAAACTTGCCAGCATTTTTTATTCAAATTGTATCATGTTGATTTTTACGTTAATATATTGTGTTATATTTATGTTATAGTTATTGTTAAGTTACCTACTGGTTGTATTATTTTTTAAAGTTTAGTTTAATTGTGATAGAATGATTAAATTTCAAGAAATTCTTACACTAACAGTTTTAAAAGTAAATATTTTTAAAAATCATATGATAAACGACCCTGTATCAGTACGACCCTGTTTGGCTTTCACGTGCTTCTATTGACAATTGGGAATTTATAAAATGAATAGGGTTTAGTCTGCTTTCCTTCGTTTTACTATTTACAGCAGTTCTCTTTTTCTTCCTACTCGACGTCATACTTCAGCGTTGGTTATTACAATACGTTCAAGAAATTTTAACGATTCGCCTTAACACTCATATTTCGAAGGTATCAAATCAATTTATTACGTTAGCTTTTATTGTCCAAGTCTTCATCCCATGTAGCTGCACTGATTAAATGTAGCATTACACAAAACGGTACCTTACCATTAAATTAAGCCTCTTGTTGCTAAACAGAGTTCTTATTTTCATAAATATTGCTCTTGCCTGCTTAATTCTACTTCGTTTCTCTATGTCTTCGTTTCTTAATGCCCTGAGTTATTCAGCTCCGAGATATCTGAACTTATAGACTTGATAAATATTATTACCATTAACATTTATCTTCTTCTTCTTATTGTGCCGTCTTCTAACGAAGGTTGGTGATCACTTCTTTAAACGCTTTCCTATCTTTTGCAACGTGAAATATCTGTTCAACACTGAAGTTAGTCCAATCTCTGATATTGCTGAGCAAAAATTTCTTCTTTCTTCCCAAGCCTTTTCTTCCCTCTACTCTTCCTTGCATGGTGACGTGCAGAAAAGAGTATTTATCGTTTAGAAGCATGTGGCCCAGATACGTTGTTTTTCTTATTTTAGTTGTGTTCATAAGCTTTCTGCCATCTCCAACTCGTCTTAACACTTCTTTGTTTGAGACTTTTGCAGTCGAAGGAATTTTTAGAATACGTCAATATAGCCACATTTTTTCGAATGCCTCTATTTTTTTACGGATTGGGTTTTCAGAGTCCAAGCTTCTACCCCATATAGCAGTTGTGACCATACATAACATTCGACGAACCTAAATCTGATAACCATACTCAATTTTTTATTTGTAAACATTGACTTGTATTTTATAAATTCTTTTCGAGCTATTTCAATTCTGACTTTAATCTCCTCATCTTGATCTAATTATGAGTTTATAATCACTCCGAGGCATTTATACTTGCCGACCCTCTCGAACGGTTTATCCTCCAATATCAGATGTATGTTGTCAACAGGGCTTTTCGAGATCACCATGTATTTGATTTTATCTATATTTATTGTTAGTCCCATCTTTTTGCTTTCTCTGTTAATGATTTCTATAAAAATTTGTAAATCTTCTATACTTTCTGCCATGATTGCGGGAAGGTCTACAAACCTTATGTTATTTATGATGCTTCCTCCAATCTTTACACCTTCAGTTCTCTCCCAACATGTATACGCAAATGTATATTCGGTGTTCCGCTTACCACCTTCTATTGATCCGTGTTAGTTTTTAAACCAAATTATTATCCTCCTGTATTTAGTCGTTGTAGTGCTTTAGTCTGTCCATTAATCTTTATGTCACTCTCAGTATCTCTCAAAGTTCTTTCAAACATTAGTTTAGAGTAAAGATTGAATAGTAGGAAAGACAAAACGCAATGCTTTTCTACTGTAACAATTCAATTATCTTAAATTGAAAAGCTTTGATGGCTCTATACCAATATCTCTGCGTCTAGACTATTTTTATGCTTCTGACTACCTTTAAGTATGCAGTACTCCAGTTCTCCTCGTTAATCGATTTTGTCTGGGTGTAATTTAGATAAAAATTAAGATTTTCCTATGAGAATAAACTAACGCTATGAGTACAGCCGTTTACTCCTTTCCTCAAGAGATAATCATCATCATCATCATCATGCAATCTCATCTGTCCACTGCTGGACATAGGTCTCTCCCATTTTTCGCCACTCTTCACGGTTCTGTGCTTCTTGTTGCCATCAAGAGATAATAAAGTCGTCTACTCTGAGATAGCGCG
>NW_027313290.1:0-22585 GCF_040954645.1 Diabrotica undecimpunctata | reverse complement strand
CACTAACAATAACCAACACTTTATCATAAAACCTATACCTCAATTAATTTGTCCACTACTTAAAAATATTGACCTTTTTCTGACTAGTTCATTTCCTCTACCTTTACTTTATATATATATATATATATATATATATATATATATATATATATATATATATATATATATAAACATATATTGGCATAACTGCCAAGTTATTTATATTTTGAATACAGAACTTAAATTGTTTTTTTACTTTATTGTGCAGAAAGTTGCTATTTTTTTAGTTGTGTTAATAATAATATTGTTGTAGGTAATGCTGCATTGGAAAGTCTGGAGCTACACGATTAAAAAAAAATTTCTATGCAGTAAGCATTTTGTCAAAAATATCTAAATGCAAACCAAAAAAATATAGTGAGGTAGAAGAGGAAGGTTTGTTAACGACACCACGCGTTTTTCATACGTATTCGATAGCAAAACAACCTCAACCAGTGCCAATAGTGTTTCGCACTACATACATTGCTTATTTTAGTTCATGAAAACAATTAATTACTATTTAACTGGGAATAAGCCACAATTATGGGTTAAAATACGTTTATTGACGTTTCAATTTCCACTTCGGAAATCGTTCGAAAAATTTTGAGAACGATTTCCGAAGTGGAAATTGAAACGTCAATAAACGTATTTTAACCCATAATTGTGGCTTATTCCCAGTTAAATAGTAATTAATTTAAAATGCCACAAGAAAATAGCTTCAGAACAATATCATGAAAACAATGTTACAATCAATTTCTATAACTATTAATGTAAACAATTTTGTTTTGTTTTTTACCTTAAATTATTATTTAATTTATTATTTCGTTAATATTGTCTATGTGTAGATATTAGAATTTTGATGTGGTATATAACTATTAAAATAATGCGAATTTAATTTTTGCAATATCTATCACTTTGTAATTTAAAATTATTTCATTAATAAACAGCTTAAATCGGGCGAGTTGATTAAAAAAAACATTCTCATTTATGTAAACAGAAATACAAAAATGGTGTTTATATTATAAAATACATAAATAAATAAAATAAAGGATACTATTTATTAAAGTGTTGTTAATTATTATTCCTTTTATCCCAACACATAGATTAATATTTCCCTAAATATGTGTTGCCTCTTGTTGTGGCATATCGATGTGTTTATTTGTTTCAAAAGCTTTATCAAAAAACCATACCCATAAATTTACTATATTTTCAAACGTCATTTTAAAGATTAAAAGATTGAAAATTTAATTTTCTCAAAACATACATAAAACCATTGTTTAAAAAGATTTTCTTTTTTAAACAATGATAAAACTTAAGTCTTGACTAAAAAATAAACCTCCGCATTAGTGTTCTAACACGATAGCAATCGAGTCTATTTCAATTAAATATTTAATCCTTTTCTAGCAAATCATATAACCAAATTAAATATCTGGTAAACTAATAAAAATTTAAAAAAAGACAGCATTTACCTACTTCATTTAAATAGATTACTAACCGATTTAGATATAGCAAGTCTCAAAGTATAAAAACAATTCGAAATAGTCAAGTTATCTTTCACTAGACGCATACAACGATAATAACAATAAGCATTTTATTAAAGTCTTATATTTTCTTCACAATCTGGCATCCGTGTACAGGTTTGCATTAATAATGAACAGGTAAAAATATACTCGAATAGAATACTGCAGAAAATTAAGTTTCTGTTAATAGTTTTTGAATTTATGACTAGAGGCCACCACATGACGGCAGAATAAAAGTCAAACGTTTGTTCCATAAGGATTGTTTAACTAGTCCTATTTAAACAATGTCCATACTAAATTATCAAACTAAAACATTAACCTTAACAAATTACAGAATTACTATTCATTTTGAGACATTATATTACAAAATTCCAGTTAACGCCTTAGACAGTGAAATTCTAGTACCCCGTGTAGACTTAAAAAAATTTACATTACCGGAATCCATACACACAGTAAAAAACGGTTTCATTAATAACTTGACACTCCCTTATCCGATAAAATTATTAGAACCTATTCAGGTTCAAAAACTTAATGAGTATGAAATTTCAACCGGACCAACGCACTTTGTAGAATCTAATATTCGTACACAACATTTAAATAATGAAGAAAAAAATAAAATACTTAACCTTTGCAGAAAATACAGAGATGTATTTTACGATGAGAAAAAGAGTTTATCTTTCAAGTCAGCAGTGAAGCATGAAATTAAAACAAAAGATGAAAATCCTATTTATGTTAAGGGATACAGGCATACTAAGGCGATGCAGGAAGAAATTAGTCGACAGTACAAAAATTATTGATGATAAAATTATTAGACCATCAATTTCTCCCTATTCGGCCCCAGTGTGGGTTGTGCCGAAAAAAGCTGATGCTTCAGGCTAGAAAAAATTCAGAATGGTTATTGATTATAGGAAAGTAAATGAAAATACTATAGACGACAGATATCCTTTACCAAAAATAGAGGAAATTTTAGATAATTTAGGTAAGGCTACATATTTTACAACACTAGACTTGACTCAAGGCTATCACCAAATCGAAATTCATCCTAACTCTGTCCAAAAAACTGCATTTTCAGTGCCACATGGTCATTTTGAATTCTTATGTATGCCGTTTGGCTTAAAGAACAGCCCAGCAACCTTTGAAAGACAACATTCTCCGTCCTTTCGTTCACAAATTTGTATTCGTCTATATGGACGATGTCATCATTTTTTAAACATAATTTAAAAGTTCAATTAGATAAGCCTGAGTTCCTTACGAAAGAAGTGGCTTTCCTAGGACATGTAGTAACCACTCAAGGTATAAAACCTAATCCCTGCAAAATTGAAGCCATTCAAAAATACCCATTACCAAAGACTGTCAAAGAAATAAAGTCCTTTCTAGGATTAATCGGATTCTACAGGCGATTTATTCCAAATTTCGCAAAGATTACGTCTCCATTTTCCAGATGCACTCGTAAAGGTGCTGTTATAGATCCTAAAAATCCAAATTATTTGGAGTGTTTCGAAAAATGTAAAAATGTAAACAACTCTTAACTAATGCTCCTGTTCTTCAATACCCAGATTTCGAAAAACCTTTCGTACTTACTACGGATGCTTCTGATATAGCGATAGGATCAGTCCTATCTCAAAATAACCATCCCATTGCCTTTTATTCGAGGACCCTAAATTCTGCCGAACAAAATTACTCTACAATAGAAAAAGAATTATTGGCAATCTTAGATTCATATAAACATTTTCGTATGTACTCTAGTTTGGATCTACAAAGTTAAAGACCTTACTTCTAGATTAACTCGCTGGTGACTTAAGTTAGAGGATTACAATTTTGAAGTTAGATATAAAAAAGGAAAAGAGAACCAAGTAGCCAATGCCCTCAGCAGAATTCAAATAAATGCTCTAAGCTCCAGCTCAGAATGCGCTGAACCTCCAGATGCAATTGATGCTTTTGACGCAGAAAATTTTCTCAAGGAATTTGAAAATTTACAAAATAATACCAACACACAAGACACCGCTGTCGAACACCCTATCACAATACAATACAAAAGATACATATTACAATACAAAAAGATTTTTAATAAACATCGATACACTGTAACGCTCACCGACAACTGGCAAGCAGAAATAGCAGATGTATTGGAAAGTATCCTAAGGCCGAATCAAAAATTTGCCATTACAATACCTCATGAATTTAGACCCTTCATTTGCAATTATTTTAAAGAGAAAATAAAATCAACAGTAAAGACAATATTCTGCAATAAATTGCTAAAAGATATTGAAGAAGAGGATCGACAAGTTGAATGTGTAGAAAAATATCACAGAGAAAATCATAATGGAATAGTGGAAATATATACACATCTAAAACAAACCTTCTATTGGCCTTCTATGCAAACCACGATCTCGAACTTTATAAATAAATGTGAAATATGCTTAAAAAACAAATATGAAAGGCACCCATACAAACTTTCACAATTAGGGCCATTACTTGGACAAAAACCATTTGACATCTTACACATTGACATTTTTCATTGCAACAAAACATTATATTTAACAATAATAGATTCATTTTCTAAATATGGACAGTGTTATAAATTAAACGATAAAACATCCATTTCAATACTGAATAAACTTAGGCATTACTTTACGCACCATAACTATCCAAAGAAAGTTGTATGTGATAGTGGCACAGAATTTAACTCAGCAGTCATAAAAGAATTTTTAAAACTCCACAAAATCGAAATTAATTTCACAACAGTTAATAACTCATCTTCAAACTCCCTCATAAAGCGATTCCATTCTACACTTACCGAATTACAACCTTTTATCGAATATTTATACAATAAACAAAAAGAAAACAGGCAGCAAATATTAGATAGACAGAACGAAAACGCTGAAGAAATTTCCGAGATAGATCTCTCAAAAACTTTGTATGTTTCAAAAAAGAAACATAAACCAAAACTACAAACACCTTATTCTATAATACATCCAGATAAACAAGAAAAAACAAAGATTTTAGGTAAGACAAACAAACAAAACCCAACAAGTACACATCTTAAGTTTGTTAAAAGAACAAGAAAATGTACAGACAAAAATACTCAAGCTCAAACTTGTTCACAGGAAAATCCTCGCCCTGGGCCGTCAACTCAGGATTCAGGAGATTCAGAATAATGGCTACTATGCTGAGGAGATAGGAAAATCAAAAGAAATCTCCCATTACCATAGACACTTCCTTCATATTTCACTAGACAATTTATCGAATATAATAGAAACTAGCCCGATCAACTAATTCCAAGCTCATTTTAAGAAAACACCTCTCACTTCTTTATTCTCGATTTAATCATATACGCGAACAATTAAAAGATGATTTGCATAAGATTACTCGCAAACAAAAAAGAGGACTCTTTAACTTTCTCGGAGCTGCCATCAAATATATAACAGGTAACCCAGATGACTCTGACCTTGATCTATTAAAAACACATATTATTGCAATAGAAAATAAACAAAATGAAATAATCAAAAAATTTAACAATCAAATATCATATGGACAATCGATTAATACAAGATTCGATAAACTCTTAGAAAAGATAAATACTGATAATGCTACTCTTGTAGCTGCAGTAGTAAGTTTTCTGCAGATTTTGATAGTTATTTGATTTTGCATAATGAAATAGTAAACATTCAAAATATTAACGAATTTTTAATGAAACTAATTAGAACCATTACTTTACCTCAATTAAATATTCCAAATATCGAATTATTCACGTTAAAAGAATTAGACAATTTAAAAGAAAATCTTAAACTGTATCCTAGAAATTCGCTTCTTGTCAGTGATGAAGATCCGTATGAATTAATCGAAGCATCCAAAATATTAATCTGTGTAACCGCCAATACAATGCTCATAATAGTTAAAATACCTATTCTCCACGAAACTTCCTATACCACCTTTAAGATTTATTCGATCCCAAATAAAGATCACATTATGATTTTACCACCTACACCCTATTATGTTAACAACAAATGGTTCGAAAGCTGCATTGGAGAAAGTGACCACATCATTTGTACCAAAAACGTACAATCTCATTGTACAATACCAAATGTCCATAATTGCACAAAGACCACAGTGACAGAGAACTTTTTCCAAGAAACCAGCAAAATGATATTGCTGGGAATAATCCATACAATAATAATTCAACAACATGAAGTCAAATCAAGTTTACTAACGACAGAAGAACCAATCGTCATTCAAGGAATCTACTTCAACAAGAAAACATCCGAAGACATTTCACTACCAAAAATAGTTCCCATAAAACTATTGCCGGATCACCAGATAAAAATTGAGAAGTTAACGATTCCAAATACTCATGGTCAAATTCAATCCCTCAAAACAATAGATGTTTTACCACCACTTTCAATGGGACTAAGCACCACTTCAATTGTTATACTTTTATTTGTTTTAGCATTTTTAGTAATATTCCTAATTAAAAAACGAAAAAGAATTTCCCAAATTCTATTTGGTACGAAACTCCATCCTGCCCAAATTCAAATTCTGAATGAATTAATTGCAGAAGTTTCGAGGACGAAGTCCGAACCAAAGGAGGGAGGAGAAATGTGAAAGAAGCTCCCCGACCATCTAGAGTCGGGGAGAGGCTTCTTAATTTTGAAAATAAAATAATTTTTTTGAGAAGTTCAAGTGCTTGTGACACATATATATATATATATATATATATATATATATATATATATATATATATATATATATATATATATATATATATATATATATATATATATTGTTATGATGTATTTTTTGGTTGAATGATGAGCAATGAGTGTTTTTAATAATATAATATATAGGGTTTTTATCGCGGTTCTCAAAGAATTAGCTTGTAAGTACTTTTTTAAATTATCTTTATTATAACTATTATGAAACACACATATATATCTAACCTAGCCAATGTAAATTTAAAATAAACTATCTTTAAATTGATGTTCTTATAAAACTAATTAAATTCTATAGACAATGTTAAATTTAAACAAACTATCTTCAAAATTGAAATTGTTATAACACTAACTAAATTATATTAACAAAATTTTGTACCTTTCTTTCACTGAATGCCTAAATGAACTGTTTTCCACTATATATATTCTAATCACCACTGAATGTCTTCGTACTTCGGTTATCCTTGTTTTTGTGAAATTTCTTTTTCCAATTATCAGCTTCTACCAATTTAAGATATATTTTTCTTCACCAGCATTTATACACCACCAAGCAAACCAGCAAACAGCATTTATATTTATTCTTCTTTTCAACATACCAATATCCAATTATTATAAGTTGATTTATACTAATCTCCAACCATAATATAATTTAATTTCTTCTAATATATTTTTTTTTAATCTTCAATAATTATTTGTGTATAATTATAAATGTGCATTAAATTATATGCATAATTTTTAATCTTCATTTAACTCACTATATTAAACAATTGGACTATTTGTACTTGATTCACTGACTCCAACTAACTTTCATATTTCTTACTAAACTTTTCTGACTGACTTCTTGAAAATTCTGAACAATTTACTTCACTAACTAAATGTGTCTACTAACTTTCATAATAAACTGGCCTGACTTCTGACTAAAAACTGCCCTCTTGAATCCAAATCACGGGTATTTATATCTTTTTGGATATTCTAGAATCATCTGGTAAGAGATCATGTTCCAATTTGTTCTATTACTTCTATATAGATGTTCTCGAAAAAAATATCTGTTCGATCCACCGCCATAATCATTATTTCGAGAATGTTCGACCGTAAACAATGGTCAAATTCTGCATTCTGGAGAATTCGTTCATTTTTTATTGATAATTTTGTTTACATTTAGGCTTTTCAGATCAGAATATATAATTAAATTAGTAACTTAACATTCTAATTTAATAAACTACACATTTTAAACAACTATAACCCCACTTATATTCGTAAAATTCTTAAAATGACACTTGGAATGGAGGGTATAGTGTGTTGCCTAGTCACATGGCTCACTTAAATATATCTACAAAATCATAACTACTAAAATGCAACTTTTTACAATTATTATATGCTAATTTCTTAAAATGCCCTCACATAAATATATTTTTATAAAATTCTCTAGTATATAACTTATTTAAAACAACCAAATATCTAATATTATGTAGTATATAACTTATAAATTATTTTCTATAAACCCTAATCGTATATATATATATATATATATATATATATATATATATATATATATATATATATATATATATATATATATATATATATATATGTTCGGATAAGTTTCCGCGGTCAGATAAATGAAAATTACTGAGTTAATACAACTGTCTCCCAACTGTCAAAAACATCTGTTATATATATATATATATATATATATATATATATATATATATATATATATATATATATATATCTACGGCATTAAGTGAACTCCGCCCATGTTAAAATTCAGGTTCAATTGAGCTCCGTGGTCAAGTGGATACCGATATACGGAGCTCACTTGACAATTCCGTAATATTGGTTCAGTCGATTCATCAACATGTAGAGTTTAATAATTTATAAAAATTTTTTGGAGCCCGTAAATACCCCTGTATCATAAATGTATATCGCTTAGTTCACGTGTATATATTATAGGGGTCGTTCAGATCTTCTTCATTGTATATTTGAACCATACGTTTATCGGTTTAAGTAAGCTCTGAGAGTTTGGGCAACTGTGCGATTATACCGTATATTTTCAACATATACCCTGAACGGTTTATATGGGCTCCTTATTTTTATCTACTATTTGTAGACAGTGTAATGTCATATGCATTACACTGTGTAACAGAGGATATCTTATTACCTGGTATAAACTACCCTACTAAAAGGTAACTGGTTCTTTAAAAAACAGGTATATAGATACAAAAGGATTTCGGCTTATTATTTAATGGAATGTTCGCTTGCATAGAAAATTTTTATTTTTTCTTCATTTTTTAGAAATGTTGTTTTTTTATTTAATATAATTTTATTAGTTCAATGCCGAATTCGATGTTTTTTTTTTTATTACAGAAATTTCGTAATGTATTTTGTTTACGTGAGTATGTCTTTGTACGTTTTATGTAAGCACACCCGATTAATAAAAACTACTTTTATTTCATCTACTCTTCTGCGATATCTTTGTATAAAGCTTTTTTTATTATTTTAGTTCTGGTCTTATTTGTATACTCATATGATATCTCGATAGAAGGTTATCTCAAAATAAATATGGTTAAGTGCTGCAATAGATATTTTTGTGTTAACATGGATAGTAGTGTGCACAAAAAGAAAGAATGGTTAATTTGTCTATCAAGGTATATTCGGCAGCAGAAGCATATAGTGCAAGCGTCTATGTTTTAAAGGCGGAAGGACGTACGCCTCATTTTTAGCTGACAAGCTTGCGAAGAATATTATTTCTGGTCCTCAATTTACCTTTTAGTTTTAAACAATGATCTGTCGACTGATCCCGTGGGATACAAACTATTTTCAAGAAATTTATAGGAAGTCTACAGTTCAACAGTTTCATGACAATTATTGGATGTTCCGTTTGTGAAAGCGTCTATGTTAGGGAAATTGAGGAGCGCACATGAGTTTTTCAGGGTTTTGGCTGAAAATTGATTCATAGTTTATTTTTATTGTGCAATAATAGGTGTATCGTCTTTATAATATTAGTCCTATTATCTACCGGTATGAGTTGATCGTTTGGGGTAAATGTTATACAGTGTAGGTGCTTTTATGCTACCTCCAAGCGAGACCGTTCTTCATCTGCTATTCTTAACATTGAGTGATACAAAAAAATATTCTCTTGTGTAGGCATACGCAAAATAAATATAAGTGAGTTTGTTATCTAAGGGGATATCATATAGTTTTTTCGAGAAATATTTGGTAATTTAAGGTGTCGTAAGCGGCATTTAGATTGAAAAATACCACCCCTGATACCCGATATTTTTCGTACCCGTCTTATGATGTGTTGGGTAAGATTTAGCATTTGTAATGTACATGATCTTCCCTATCTATAGCCCACTTTTGTCTTTTAATTTGAGCTTTTCTTCAAATATCGGTGAAATCATATTAACGATCTTGTGCAAAAGTATTTTAAATAGCTGACAAAATAAAGATATTGGCCGATAGTTTTTGTGGTCGTTGGAGTTTTTGCCAGGTTTAAGCAAGGTAACAACTTTGGGCTTGTTTCTAGATTTTGGGTGTTTCCATAATTTGAATACAGTTGTTCATCATCCGGATAAGCCATTGTGGTGTTTTTGGTCCAGATTTCGTAATAAGCTTTGTGCTCAGATCCTCAATGTCCGGTAGTTGTATTATTTTTCATTAAATATGTAGATGGTGGATCCAAGCTCAACATCGTTGAAAGGTTCTCTGAAAGCTGACTGGTGTTGTCCTTTCTTACTTTGAGTTATTCTTTGCTTTTTTCCGACAGAGATAGCATGTCTATATCTATAATGTGGTTTTCAGCGATAACCTTTATACCAAATACCCTACGTTAGGCCCTATATGTGTTTCCTGCACTAGAAATAAAGTCAGATTCGTGTTTAGCGCCATATGTCTGATAAGTTTAAGTAAAGTAAAGTTTCTTGATCTCTAGATATACCCTTAACAGTTATAAACATATGTTATTAGAATAGTTGGTCCTAAAAAGGACCAATTTGACAAAATCATATTAAAGGGGTGACTGACGAATTAGCCGATTAATTATTTAATCATTACCCTGGGTATGCCCGATTGTGGTGATCTTCTTAGTACTTCTAAATTTTCGTAAAGGCTCGTTCTTTGAACCCCATAAGCAATGCCTAATCTTTTACTTTGTATTAAAAATGTAAATTTTACATGTTGTGTATTACTTTTTGACGATATTTCGAATCAGATTTGTATAGTAATCATTTAAGGTATTAAAGAGCCTGTTTGTGAAAAATAAATAAGTTTGTGATATCGTTCGTAACTCATATATAGATAATAAAAAAAATAAACAGTTAAAATAGATGTAAAAAATTTCAACTTCATACATCGGCGCCATTGTTCAGGTGATGGGTTTATCACAGGTATCAAAGGTTATATTTTAATTCAAGGTTCTATTTGCGTATTTTCAATATTAAAAGAGTAGGAAAAGACATGTTTATGCTTTTATTTTTTTTTGCTAAATCTATTCTATTTTTCCTTTCTTGAGTTCCGTCTTTTTTGAACGACCTGTGGTCTTTTTTCAATTGGGCACTTGTCTAAGGCTATGACCAAATACTCTGTCCTCTGCTATTCTACCATAATATGACTGATTCATTTTCTTTTTCTTGCAGCTATTTTATTGTTTATCCTGTCAATCCTGTGTATCTTTTTTCTTCTTCTTCTTCGTCTTCTTTTTATATAGACATGACTCTGTCTGTTTCTTTAATGTGTCTCCAGTAAGTTGCCGTTCCATGGTTTTCGTGGTCTTTTTACTGATCGTCTTCCTATTGGGTAAACCGTCTCTTGCCGTGTCTACTACTCCATTTGTTGTCATTCGGCTTATATGATCGTTCCAGTCTACTCTTCTATTTCTTAACCAGTTCTTGATCTTCTTCACCTTGTATCTACATCGTATATCTGTACTTCTAGCTCTGTCCCCATAGTGTCTTACCATCAATTTTTCTAAGTGTTTTTATCTCTGTTGTTTCTAACATCCTTTTTTGTCCCTCTCTGTGTCAGGTCTTGTTTCTGCTGCGTATGTCATTATTGGTCTGATAACTGTTTTTTTAAATTCTGCCTTTGGTTTCTTTCCCGATATTTCTATTTCTTCATGTTGTTTCATTTAGGCAGCCTGCGGCTCTGTTTGCTCTATTCAGTGGATCTTCCACTTAAGTTTCGAGCTTTCCGTAGCTAGATAATGTGATACCTACATATTTAAACTCCATCACTTGTTCTAATTATCTGACCGTCCCAGCTCCAATTAACATATTAGTAAACTTGCTGGTTGTAACCATGCATTTTGTCTCTTTTGAGGAAATTAACATGTTAAATTTTCTGGCGGTTATATGAAATTGGTGTAGCATACGTTGTAAATCATCTTCACTTTGAAAGAATAGTATTGCGTTGTCTACATAGCAGATTATTTTAATTTGTTTTTCTCCCATTTGGTATACTCTTTTATTTCTTACTTTTTTATTATTTCATCCATAATCCGGTTGAACAATAGAGGACTCAGGAAATCTCCCTGTCTTATCCCCATTACCAGCTTCAATAGGGGTCGGTTAGTCTTCTTCTTCTACTTTTACTTTTATTGTGTTGTTTTGGTATATATTTTCGATTGTTTTGATTATTCAATGAAATTGACATTAATTTGATAGTTTTCATTTTATTAGTACTGATGGTATATAACTAGCATCTGTTGGTACTATATATCAATTTGAACATGTGGAAGTAAGAGCACTCTCTTGTTAGTAATTTCAGTGTAAATTATGACGAAACCAGAAATAACCCATAATATTATCCCACACCTCAAAGGTCTGCCTCGCGGTATCTGGGAGACGCAATAATTCGCTTTTGATAGACAAAAACAAAAACCCACTAAGACGAACACAACATAGATCAAAAAAAATCCGTCAACCTGTCAATAGGGACATACAATATTAGATCAATGTCTACGGATGAAAAAGTACATAAATTGGAAGAAGAATTAACAAACATAAAATGAGATATCATAGGCCTATCAGAAACTCGACGAAAAGAAGAAACCCCGAATACAGACTATGTCATACTTAAAATAAGAAGAACATCAATTAAAATTATCCAGGTATATGCCCCCATGACAGCTTATGATGACGAAGATATCGAACTATTTTATGAAGATATATCAGAGGCTATGGAAGAACATAAAAATCGTCTTATACTAGTAATTCGAGATTTCAATGCCAAACTGGGTAGAAAACTAAACAAGGAAGAAACTAAAATAGGAGATTTCGGGTATGGGCAGAGAAATGATAGAGGTGCTACTTTGATGAACTACCTAGAAGAAAAGCATCTATACGCAATGACCTCCTTTTACAAAAAGAAGCCCCAACGAAAGTGAACATGGATCAGCCCTAATGGATCCACAAAAAATGAGATCGACTACATACTGTCCACGGGAACGATATATCATTAAAGATGTAACAGTTCCTCTAACAGATTCACAACAGGTAGCGATCACTGGATGGTCAGAGCAGAAAATTAGTGTTGACAGTAACTATGAAATGAAAAAGAAAAATAATTAAAAACTGGGATCTAGTAGATAGAAACAAACTAGGGCCAATATAAAGAGATATACAAAGACCTATTAAAAGAAACAACTTAAAAATTAGACAGTGATGACAAAGATATAGATGAAATAGACAACATACTTACAGCAACGATGATTACATCAGGAAAAGAAATACCAAAAAAGGATCTAAAAAAGAACAAACTATATATCAACAGAAACAAAGAAGCTTATGGATAAAAGAAGGAAGCTATAGAATATGTAGAAATCAATAAAACAATAAGCAGAATGATAAGAGAAAATAAGAGAAAAGAACAAGAAATAAAAATAGAAAAAAGTAATACAAAACAACAAAAATATGAAATGCTTAAGACCGAAATTAGGTAAGTATGAAATAAACAAAATAAAAGATGAAAACAGACTACTCTGAGATAGCGCGTAAACAATTAAAAACCAACTTAAGGCTAAAAAAGTAAAAAATGTCAACTCAGAGCTACAGCCAGAAATAAGCAAATCAGAAATAAAGAAGGCATTGAAAGAAATGAAAAACAACAAATCGCCTGGAAAAGATGGAATAACTGCAGATATGCTGAAATATGCTGGAAAAGTGGTAATTAACACTCTACATTCCCTTTTAACAAGATATTAAAAGAAAAAAGAATCCCAAACAACTGGAAGGAATCCGTAACCATTATCCTACACAAGAAAGGGGATAAAGCAGATATAAAAAACTACCGTCCCATAACACTCCTCAATGTAATGTATAAACTCCCAACAAAAATTTTAACCAATAGATTGACGACAAAATTCGATGGATACCCAACAAGCTGGTTTTAGAAAGGGATTCAGCAAAAGTGACCATTTACTAAGTATGAAAATACTTATAGAACGAGCAAATGAATACCATATTCCTCTATATATAGCGTTCATAGATTTAGAAAAGGCTTTCGACAGTGTCGAACATTGGGCAGTGAAAAGTTCTTTGATTAACAGCAGAATTGACCACAGATATACGGAACTAATAGCCAATATATATAAGGAAGCCAAAACAACAATTAAAGTATATGAATAAACAAAATCAATACAAATAAATAGAGGCGTGAGACACAATATCACCGAAACTTTTCAATCAGGCTCTGGAAGATATTTTTAAAAGATTAGAATGGGAAGTAAAAGGTATAAAAATTTGTGGACAACACTTGAACCATCTAATATACGCTGATGACATCGCATTGATAACAGATAAATGAGAAGAATTATTTGAAATGATGAAAGAACTGGACGTAGAAGCTGGAAAGATAGGCCTTATTATGAATTACAGCAAGACCAAAATTATAACAAATACAGATGAAAACATCACAATGAGGATCGGACAAGATGAAGTAGAACAAGTTCAGGATTATATATATATATATATCTGGGTCAAACTATAAAACGTAACAAAGAAAACCAAACAGCAGAGATAAAAAGACGAGTTAGACTGGCATGGGCGGCATTTGGCAAACTAAGCTACATTCTTAAACACAAAAGAGGCATCTTAAGACTAAAGTATACAATCAATGCGTACTCCCTGTTCTAACTTATGGTTCTCAAACGTGGACATTTACAAAAGCAAACATGGACATAACCATAAAAACCCAAAGAGCAATGGAAAGACAAATGTTGCACATAAGACTAATGGATAAAAAGAGAAACGAGTGGATAAGAGAGAAAACAAAAGTGCGGCATATTAGACAAGAAGTTGCAAAATTGAAATGGAGATTTGCCGGGCACAATATAAGACAAAAAGAAGACCGATGGAACACAATTCTTATAAGTTGGAGACAGTGGGAATATAAACGAAGCAGAGGAAGGCCCCAAATGAGATGAGCAGATGATATCAAGAAGCACGTGGGCTCTAGGTGGATGACTATACCGACAGACAGAGAAGAATGGAAAAGGATTGGGAAGGCCTATGTCCAAAGATGGACCGAAAAAGGATAATTAGATAGAGACAGATTCTCCCCGTGTGATCTTGGTATTTCCGTTGATTGAATAGTATAGGGTATCCAATAGTTTAATTAACGGTATGGCAGAGTTTTATTAATTTTTATATATATTTGCAAAATGAAGAAGAAAGTACTGCACAAACTATAGCGATATAAGCTATATATAAGCTATATATCTATTAATTATTAGGATATACAATATTTTTTCTAATACACCTGGAACGATTGAGTGAATAATCAATTATTGACTATTAGGCAGTTAATTAGAAATGTTGGGAATACAAAAAAAAACATTAAACTAGTTATTTATAGATTTTAAACAAACACTGATATAATAATCAGAATAAAAATATGAAATACCATGGCAGAACTAGGCTAATTTAACAAGGAGTAATCTACAAGTAAAGTATCTTACTGTCGACTTATTTTCAAATGTATTGCAAAGAGCTTTAAAAAATGTGAACGAATTATTAACAGCTGTTTTGAAAACTAAATATTATGAGACGAATTGGGGATATTATATTAGCACAAACTAAACCGCTTGCCTACAAAAATATTAGGAAAATATGATACGACGCGAAAGACTAATGACTTTACAGCTAATTGCCACATAAGTATCAATGTAACTATAGCTCGCAAAATGGGTTCAATTACATTGCAATTTTTAAATTTTTCGTGATAAAATTAAGTGATTGATTGTTGTTTTGAAAAGGTAAGTTGTTTTTTATTTTTGTATTCCTATCATCTGATATTGTAATATCAACAACATTTTTCATAATATATTCTGAAATGCGCTTTCTCTTACTGATAACGAACAAAAGTTTTATTAACTTCTCGTTAATATAATTATGTAGGAATTTAGATTTTTATCTTGTTCTTACTATAGTGCTAAAGCACAAATGTAGTCATAGTCTACCGTATTTTTTTCATAGTGGTCATAGTTTTTAATTGTAGTATAGCTTATGTGTTTATAATAACTAGCGCATAGAAAATAATAAAATGTTTACCTTGTGCTTTATGTTTCCTTTATTGTATTGGAACATCTAGAAGTATTGCAATACATGTTAATTGTTGAACAAAAGAGAAAATAAAAACACTTTTTGTGGTGTGCCACTTAACCATACACAAAATTGTACACAAATAATCAAATGGTAGTAAAAGTACCCGATGTATGCCTCCAGACGCCAGAGGCACCGCCGAGCTCTATGTCTATACTATGAGATGTTTTTCATACAGTTTTCGGATCAGATTTTTTCAAAACATCAAATTACATCTTCTTTTTGCCTTTCTTTATTTAGGCTAACCGCTACTGTTTTTTCTTCAGCGTTTCTTCTTCATCTACATTAATGTTATTATATTTACAATTCTTTCTGGAACGAGCTATAATTTTTCTCAAATAACCATTTTGTGTGGTTTAGTCGCCTTAAGGTTTAGCATGCTTTGTCAGATGCTCTTTAAAGTCCCTTTTAATATTAATATCGTTTGAGAAATTTTTCCCAGATACTTATATTTCGTTTTGATTTTCAATCTTCTTTTAATGTTAGTTTAAATGGTCCAGTAGTGTGTTCGTACAGTTCAGTTATAAGCAAAATTAGGTGTTGCTGTACACCTAATTCTTTTAGTATCAGTCATAAGTGTATCCATTTGACTCTGTCGAATGCTTTACGATAATCTATAAAACAAATCCATAGTGGGATATTGAATTCCCTAGACTTTTATACTTTTTTTTGGACTATTATAATAATAGCTTTAAAATTAAATGTTTAGTGAAAATCTCTACGCGACTTTAATGCATTAAATATTTTAATTAAAAATCGACACATCGACACGATAATAGTCACATTACAGAAGAGCTAACACAGAAAGAGAATACTTAACAAAAGACATAACATTAAGTAAAATGTATGAATTGTATATTGGAGAAGCAGACAATGATGATCTTGTTAAATTTTCGTTACAAAAAAAATGTTTTTAACACGATTTAATCTTCAAAGAAAAAAGTTGAAAAAAGATACTTGTAGTAGATGTGATTGTTTCGAATTAGAAATTAAAAATTGCGAAGATAAAGAACAATTAAGCGTTAAAAAAAGAGAAAAAATGTGCACTTAGAAGAAAGAAAGCTAGACATGAAGATAAGCAACGATCAACCAGAAGTGGAAACCTTTTGTTTTGATTTAAAGAAAAACTCTTCCCCTTTCGAGAATTCTAATAAATATTGTATATTATAAGCGTCAATTATGTATTTACAACCTTGGTATCCATAGCGCCAAGGATAAAAAAGTCATTGTTATATTTGGATAGAAGGTGAAGCTGGTCGGGGAGCCCAGGACGTAGGCATTTGTCTTAAGAAACACATTGAAGAAAATGTTACTTCTGCAAAACATGTAATTTTGTGGTCAGACTTTTGTGGCGGCCTAAACCGCAGCATTAAAATAGTTTTGATTCTGAAAATGATTTTGGAAACTCATCCTACCATTGAAAAAATTACATTACGCTATTTCTTTCCTAGTCATAGCTTTTACCCAATGGTAGTGATTTTGGAGATTTTGAAAACGCCCTAAAATTTCCGGGTCCTAAAATTACTTGGGTTACATTGATATTTATGTGGCAATCAGCTGTAAAAGTCATTGCCTTTTTCGTATCGTATCATATTTTAGCATATCATATTTTGAGTGAAATTGATCCTAAATGCGTCTAATAATATTAAGTTTGTAAAACAGCTGTCCGTTTATGCTCATTTGTTCACCTTTTGTAAAACAGTCTGTGTAAATATAAGGGATTTATATAATCTTTTCATTTCGTTATCTTTTTGTTTTATAATTATAGTTCTCTTGCTTTTATTTTCTATGGTAATACATATACATACCCAATTCAAAAGGGAGAAAACCAGCGAATTCTAAATTAAACATAAACATTATTCTCTCTTTCTCCCTATATGTTATATAAAGATCATCGTCATCGTATAGTCAGAACGGAACAAGATTCTATTGCCTTTTCTTATTTTTGTCTTCCCTTTCCTATTGAAAATACAGCCAGGTAAATGACGTTTTTAAAATTTATGTCAATATTTCTGAAGTGCCTTTCCTTGGATAATTTTTTTTAAGCCCAGTTCGTTTGATTACATGTAATTGATTTGATATTCCATAACAGATAAGTATTGATTGTAGGTAGGATAGCAGGTGTTGATAAATATAATGGGTCGGTAATAGTCTCATTATTCCTAAATCTGACCATATCTTACCTCCTCCTTCATTTGTGGAAGTCTTAAAGGCATTTTTTCTCTTGGGGCATCCTCCCAATTTAACTTGGCAATGCAGTTATTATAGAGTCTTTGGATAAAGCCAGCGCAACTTTAGCACTGAGATTTAGTTTCTTGTACGACGTTGCTATCTTTATATATGTGTTTGATCTTGGAATTAGCTCTGTTCGGTATTGGTTAGTACTCGGACCTCTGTAAGTCGGAAAATACCTCTGATGGCTTTTCTAGCAATCCTGGTCTAATTAATACGTTCTCGTCACGTATCCACACATTAGCACTGGTTTGATCAATATTTTATATATCCTGATTTTAGAGATTCGAATTAGACTTCTGGATTTAAAAGAGGGTTATATATACATAAACATCAGTTAGCTACCTAAATATTCCCTTTTATTTTTTATGTAACATTACCTACGGCATCTAAGACGCTGCAATCTTTCAAAATTATATGGCTTTATTGTTCCGTTATGCCCTACCCTCGATCCTCTCTTTTGTATGTTAAAGAACATCTACTAGAACATCTACTAAAGAAAGCCTAACCACTTTAAAATCCGGTCACATTTTCTATCATGTCGGAGAAAACTATGGGAATGGAGGCATTGGGCTCTTTATTAATAAAAAACTAGCTGAGAATATCATATCAGTAAAAGCAGTTTCCAAAAGAGTTATACTTGCAAAATTACAACTAAACACCCGTTACTCCATAAAGATCATTCAAGTCTATGCACCAACATCGAGTCACGCTGACGAAGAAATAGAACAGTTCTATGATGACTTGTACACAGCTGTTTCAGAAGACCAAGAACATTTTATGGTAATATGTGGCGACTTTAATGACAAAATAGGAATAAGCACTGACCCAGCTGAAAATGCCCTCGGAAATTTTGGCATACCAGGTAGAAACGAAAGGAGCGAAATACTCTTAAATTTCCTATTAGAAAACAATCTATATTTAATGAATAGCTTCTTCTATAAGAAGATCCAATCCAAAAAATGAGATCGACTTCATCATCACTGACAAAAAACATATAGTCAAAGATGTTACAGTCTTTAAATCAATTTTCGGTTGCAAGCGATCATAGAATGGTCCGAGCAACTGTAGAAGTCAATATTAAGCACGAAAGACTGAAGATGATAAAAAGTAATAAATTCAAACCTTGGATGCGCCCAACGAATGAACTTGAGTTTGAAAAATATATCACCAGTAACTTACTCAGAAATACAACAAGAGAAGACATAAATAACCTAAACGAAGAAATAGTAGATACATTAACACAAGATCAGGAAAAATTTGGCCCTAAACATGGAAAAGAACAAAAAAATAGTAAAGAAACGAAACAAAAAATGGAAGATCGTAGAATGCTGAGAAGTCAAGGAAATGTTGACTCACAAGATATAAACAACATAAATAAAGAAATCTCTAAAGCCATCAGACGGGATATTAGAAAATACAACAACGAGAAAATTATAAAAACTATAGAAGACAACAAAAGCATGAAAGCGTTGAGGACAAAAATAGAAAATGACAAAAAAGAAATCTTCCAACTTAAAGACAAATATGGAAACATTATATAAAAGTCAACTTATTCCAGAGCTCATCGAACAACCAATACAAAAGGTACATAATGTAGGATCGGAGGATATACCAGATATATCACGAGAGGAAATTCAACATGCCCTCAAAAATATGAAACATAATAGAGGTCCGGGGGAAGATGGTGTAGTCATTGAGACAATTAAACTAGGAGGTCCACTTTTGATGTCCCGAATCCAAACACTTTTTAATCTATGTCTGCATAGTGAAAACATTCCAAGTAAATGGAAAAATTCGGTTACAATCATCCTCCACAAAAAAGGAGATAAAGCAGATCTCGAAAACTATAGGCCAATTAGTTTGCTTAACTACCTATACAAGCTCTTTACTCGAATACTCACAAACAGATTAGAAGCAAAACTCGATTTCTATCAATCAGAAGAACAGGCAGGATTTCGAGCGGGACACGGAACAAACGACCATTTGCAATGCCTTAAAACTCTAGTTGAAAAGTCTATCGAATATAACAGACCCCTTGCTCTTATCTTTGTCGACTTCCACAAAGCATTTGACACAGTCGAAACAGTTGCTATCTTAAAAGCACTATCAGAATGCAGAATATATCAAAGGTATGCAAATATTAGTTGAAATATATACGAAAATGCGACAACAACCGTTAACCTCCATTGCACTGAGAAGATAAAAATGGCAGAGGGGTGCGGCAGGGAGATACCTTGTCGCCAAAACTATTTATAACAGTCATGGAGTACGCATTTAAAAGGCTAGAGTGGGAATCAAAGGGTATTAGAATCGATGGAAAGATATTCAATCATCTCAGATATGCCGATGATATTGTTCTCATAACAGACAACTTAGGAGAAGCCAAAGTTATGCTACAACAACTACAGCAAGTAACCCAGAAAGTCGGTTTAAAAATAAACTATGGAAAAACAAAAATGATGACCAATCTCGTCCCCAATGAGCTAATAGAAATCAAAAGTCGCCCATAGAACTTGTAGAAAAATATGTGTATTTGGGTCACGAAATAAGGTTAACGCGAACTCTGAGATAGCGCGTAGCTACTCAAAAGAATAAGTCTGGGTTGGGCTGCATTCGGAAAAATGAGAGACGTATTTAAAACAAATATACCGATCCATTTAAAAAGAAAAGCTTTTAACCAGTGCGTTCTACCAGTCCTCACATACGGAGCAGAAACCTTAACTCTCACAAAAACATCAGCCGAAAAATTGAGAAGGACACAACGAAATATGGAGAGATTAATGCTTGGAATAAACTTAAGCAATAGAATAAGAAACGAGGAAGTTCGTAGACGAACCGGAGTGGAAGACATTATCGAACATATTACAAAAAAAAATGGAGATGGGCAGGACATGTTGCAAGAATGAAAGACAACAGTTGGACCAAAAAATTGCTTGAGTGGAGACCACGGGCTGACAAGCGAAGCCGAGGAAGACCCCCAAAGCGATGGACCAACGACCTCAAAAGAATCGTGACCAATTGGATACCAGAGGTGCAGAACAGAAGCAGATGGAAAAGTCTAGAGGAGGCCTATGTTCAACAATGGACAACTCATGACTGATTGATGATGATGATGACTATTAGACCGCTTTTTTTTTGCTGCTACTAGCATTATTTTAGAGCATTCTATTATTTAATTTATGGATTAAATCCGGATAGCAAATAGATATTTTTCACTTTCTCGGAGAAATAATATTCTAACACACAAAATCCTATTAAATTGTCAAAACCTTCCTTGCATATTCTATTCACTTATGAGGAGCAGCAGCAATATCAGTACCATAATAAGGCGTATAGTTCTGGACTGGCTAATTGTTGGATAATGAGAAGCATGAGTGTAGCAGTTTTAATGTTTTCGGTACTGCTACCTGGTATCGGGGAGCAGAATTATCATTACCGAGTTAATGCATATAGAAATTGTTGCTTGAACTTTAATATTATTAAACAACACTATATTTCCTAGTAAAATAATCATAAATTTACAGTAAGAAAAATTTTTGAACGTTGGTTATGAAAACATCATGTACATACCACCGGGTTCACTATGTCCATATCCAGCAAAATCCTTGTAATAATGATACTGGAAACCAAAGATAAAAATATGCTCCAAGAAACTCTGTGTTATAAAACAGTCGAATAAAATACAGATTCTCGATTCCAATAATCAAAAAATTAATGAACAGCTTACTAAAATAGAAATAACGCCTATTTAAGATATAATCTATTAACGGCCCAAGGGACAAAGCACTCCTAGCATATGCTAATGATATAGAACTCATAACTCTAATGAGAAACTCTTTCGTCCACAAACTTCAATAAAGTGAAGAGAGCACAAAAAATGTTTGACTTAAAATCAACGAAATAAAAACCAAATACAAGCGAATCAACAGAAAACCAATCAACCAATTCAATAAATTTAGAAAAAACATTAAAGTCAACAACTACAATGTCGAAAGTATGGAACACCTTAATATCTTAGATCACTAATCACGGTTAGTAATAATGCCACTAAAGAAATACAGAGCATAATTCAAACTTCAGACCTATTTTAATACATGGATGTGAGTCATGGAGAATGACTAAAACAAATAAGGAAGCACTCCGAATATTTGAAAGGAAAATAATCAGAAATTTTTATTTAACCCCATTATCATAACTACTATTTAAATGGGAATAAGCCACAATTAGAGCTTAAAGTTAGTTTATTGACGTTTAATTTCCACTTCGGAAATCTCATTCTCACTAATGTTTGTATTTTGAGAACGATTTCCGAAGTGGAAATTAAAACGTCAATAAACTAACTTTAAGCTTTAATTGTGGCTTATTCCCATTTAAATAGTAATTACTTTAAAATGCCGCAAGAAAATAGCTTCAGAACTTATTATCATATCGCTACAAATCCGTATAGAATAAGAAAACATACTGAATAAAGAAAGCTCGCATAACGATATTACTCTGAGATAGCGCG
>NW_027313289.1:0-22599 GCF_040954645.1 Diabrotica undecimpunctata | reverse complement strand
ACGCGCTATCTCAGAGTACGCCTTGTCTCCTTTCTTGTGTAGTAAAATTGTTACTGCATTGTTCCAGGTTTCCGGTATGCAACAATCTGTTAGATCTGTTAGACAAAGGTTAAACAAAATTTTTATTTAGTTTAGAATACACGTCCGCCCATCTTTATAGCTTTTATTACCACTTAATCTTCTCCTGGTGCTTCTTTGTTTTTCATCTTTTTCATTGCGTCTTGGATGTCGCTTAGTGTTGTAACGATGCTCTGATCGTTTAACAGTTCGAACCGTGGGAGTGTCAATATTTGCGCATCCACTTCTACAACGTGACGGCCAAGTGGGATTCAGAACGGCTATTTAAGGCGTGTGAATAGCGGAATTAGACAGTCTTGTAGCTAGCGCTCTAGGCTCCCTGACTCGCCGGTGTAGTGAACCTGCGAGCCATACCGGACAGAGAGATTTCCGTATTGAGGATCATACTCTGTCCTTAACCAAGCGGAACCCATCGGTACTGTGTATTGAACATTACCGTGGATCTGCACAGAACCAAGCCGGACAGAGAGATTTCCGTATTGAGGATCGTACTCTGTCCTTAGCCAAGCGGAACCCATCGGTATTGTGTATTGAGCATTATCGTGGGTCTGCTATTTAATTTCTTTATTAGTAATAATTAGTTTCTTTTCTTTTATAGACGTTCGCCGGGGAATTCATTCATCGCGGGACCCAGACGGGAACGTAGAATTCATTTTATTTTTGTTTTATAAGTATACAACGTAGAATTCCTTTTTATTTTTATTTATTGTATATATACTAAATAGATTTATTTTTATTTCAAGCTTGTGTTTTACTGAGTCTGTCGCCCCGAAAGAGCTACCCATCACAAGTTTGGCCAGTTTGTGACTGGCAAAAGGATTTATTTTGCATTTGCCATAATATGATTAACAATGACAAGGCCAATAGTCGAATGTTTATGGACATTAAATATAGAAAATAATTGTTTCTCTTATGTATTATACGTTGTATGTTGACATGTAGACAAACCACTTTGTTCAGTCTCGTGCCTGGCAACACGACGAAAAATATAATATATGACAAGGTTCTTCGATGAAAATAATCAACATGAGTGAATCAATTCACCTAATGGTTACTTTGTTGCCAAGTGAATTAGCTACTTTTTCAAGTTTTATAATTTAATCTTAATATAAAAAAGTTAATAGAACTCAGCTAACAGAAGAGCTCTCTAGCTTTCTCTAGCTATAATTTAACAGAAGAGTTATTAAGTCTAAGGCGGCATGAATTCGCCGGGTAAGCTAGTATAATATGTATAAATAACTGTAAATAATAGAAATAAAAACAAATTTCGTATAAAAAGTTATTTAATTTGAGTTTAAAAATACTTCGACCGACCCTGGTACTACTACACATTCGCTCCTTTGTCGCAAGTTGGTAGCGAAATTGTAACAAAAGAATTAATAATGTGGACGTCATGTTTGGTTTTTTAAGACCTGGTGGTTTTTGAAGTGGCACGCTTTTTTAGGTATAGTGAACAGGGAAGATTATTACGGTTTTTTGGCATAAATTTACCTACAGCGGGGAGATATGGAGAGATCATGTTTTGAGATAAATAAATGGGTGATATGGGCTCATCCCCCAGGTATTGATGACATAACAACAGATGCTTGACGCTCGTATAATTAACCCAATAATAACCATTATATTGGTTCAAAAGTTTGAATTGTTTAAAAACTTTATAATTGTAAAATATTCTAAATATCTGACAGAAATGCGAATATTATGTATCTTATTAGCTAAAAGACAATCTCATTTAAAATTATAAACAATATATATTAAGACGATAATAGTTTCTCTTCTTCTTTTTATAGATAATAACTTTTTTTTAAGGAAATAAAAAAATTAGAAATAGAAAACAAGAATTAAGTAATAATCTTACGTTAAAAACAATTTGAACCGATTTGTAGTATAAAGAAGGAATACGGCTTTAATATTATGCCAGTTTTAGGCAAGAGAGGAATTCAAACTTTGCAACAATCTTTAAATGCGTTTTTCTCAGAAGTGTTATATTTCAGTTACCTAAGTTGTAGTATTGAGGTGACGATATGCTATTAAGATCTTTTGATTTTTTTGTGGCTTTCCACAAAAAATAATCAGTGACCGAAAATACTCCTGCATCAGAGATCTGGAATAAAATCCGTAGGATTAAAAGCATTTCATACAGCAACAAAATTAACTCTATTGACATTGAGGGAAACTTAATTACAAACAACGGTCAAAATAGCCAACGCTTTAGCGAACTCATTTCAGACAAGTAATTCCGTACATGACCCATTATTTGTCGAAAACAAAAAGAAAATAGAAAAAGAGGTCAAAATTACAGATTCCATCAGTCCGCTAAGTGTTGCAATAAGTAGGTACCTATGCAAGAACTAAACGAAGAGCTGCAAGGATTTAAAAACTCTAGCCCTGGACCAGATGGAATTCCAAATTGTTTTTTAATTAATATTCCTTTAGCTGTTAAACATCTACTCTTAGATATATTCAATTCTTTATTTTCGACTAAACAATTTCCTAAATCCTGGAGTACCGCTACAATAATTCCTCTTTTGAAACCTAACAAAAACAAGTCAAACCCGGAATCTTATTGACCAATATCCATAACATCTTCCTTATGTAAATTACTAGAAAAAAATTTAAATAGAGGGTTACAATTCTTTTTAGAATCAAAAATCTAATAGTTAATCAGCAAAGCGGCTTTAGGAAAAATAGAAGCACAACTGATAATTTAGTGTCGCTAGAATCGACAGTTGATGAGGCATTTGCAAGTAATTGACAAGTTATAGCTATCTTCTTTAATATAATTAAAGCTTATGATACTATATGGAAATATGACGTTATTGTTAAATTACAGCATTGGGGCATAGATGGAAATTTTCTAGCATTCGTCAAAAATTTTCTAGATGACAGAAATTTCCGAGTTAAATCAAATCAGGAACTTTCAGAATACTATACACAAGAAAATGGCATACCCCAAGGATCTACACTAAGTTGCAATTAACGATATCGAGAACAGTATCCGAAACCCTGTTAAAACAATCCTATATATAGATGATCTCGTAATCTATATTTCTCATAAGAATCTTAATATGGCATCAAACATTATTCAACTTTCTATTAATTCCCTACAGTAATGGTCTAAAACAACAGGACTGAAATTTTCTACGGTTAAAACCAAAGTAATGTGCTTTTCTCGAAAACATCAAATTGTTGCAAATCTTCCAAAATTGACACTGTATGATCAAGTTTTAGAAAACGTTGAGGAACTTAGATTTCTATGTATGATTTTTGATTCAAAACTTACTTGGAACAAACACATCCAATTACTTAAAAAATCATGTTTACAGAGCATATTCTTAAAGTACTAGCAAATCATAACTGGAGCGCAGACACAACACAGATACTAAATATATACAAATCCTTAATCCGTAGTAAATTAGATTATGGATCAATTGTATATAATTCAGCTAAGAACCCAACATTAAAAAAATTAGATATTATACAAAATACCGCACTAATACTAACTCTATTTCTAATCTTCGACCATCATTTAGCAAAAGAATTAGCAACTTTACATTTCCGGGTATTATGCATACCAATATTGATTATGCTCCCCCTTGGACTATAGAAATTCCATATTGTAACACAGATCTGTCAACTTATACTAAGGACAATATCCCTTCATCTCTGTTTCTCCAATACTTCTACAATATTAAAAATAAATATTCATCCTGTCAACTAGTTTATACCGATGCATCAAAAACACCCGAATTGGAAAGTAGGATCCGCCATTGTCACAGAGAATTCTGTGCTCAAGTTTCCACTACCTAAGGACTACTCAATATATTCTGCTGAACTTTTTGCGATATCCAAACTCTGAATCGACCTGAAGAGATGACAGTAATATTCACATTTATTTATAGATTGATTTTGTATGCCAAGTAATAGTTTCTTGAGTTCTTTCAGCTTTGTTAATTTTTTTTGTCTCTTTTAATCCTGGTTGTTTGCCATCTTTTTCTTAATTTACGTTTTGCTGTGATTGGTTGTTTAATAATTAGGGGTGTTTTATATTTTATGGATGGAGTGAATTGTTCGGAGTGGTTAACCATGTAGATTGCTGTGTATTTTTTGTAAAGTTGACGACTGCTGTGTCTAAGTGTTCTCTTGACTTTTGCCGAATTTCTAAGTCAACCCTTTCACTTAATTTTTCTTTAAAGAACTTCCAGTCTGTATTTCTTTATGTGCAGTCTAGGCTGCCGTAGTATCTGCAGTATATCAGAAAACATAGTTATAATAATTACTGTGTAACCATCGTATGACCGATCAGAAACGGTGAATGCCAATGACAATAACCTCTGAAAGTTGAGAGAGAGATAACAATAAAACTCACAACTTTCTTTGGTAGCCAATTGTTAGGCCTCGTCCAGCTCAGTCTCTCAGATGTGAGAACGTCTTATCTTAAAAGTAAATCTGAAAAATGAGTTTGGTTGGGACAAATAAACTAAGATATTAACTAATATTTATTTATAAAAATATAAAAAAAAATTAATGTTAAAAAAAACAAAGCAAATCGTTCCTATAGCTTTACAGAAAGATTTGAAAATGATACTTATGGTATTGTTGTTTTATACACTGTTGGCTTTATGCAGTTGGATCACTTGTTAAACATAGGTATCTGGCTTATTTCAGATGACCTGTAGATGCTCTGACAGCGAAAGTACTTGGGCAAGATTTAATAAAAAACTATGCCGGATATATGCCTTTTATTTGACTAAAGTCATTAATTATTGTTGAAATTAGGTTCTCCATGATTCCCATTTGGTTAATTAGTTTCTTTATCATGCTCTTAAGTTCGGTTATACATATTATTGCATTGTTGAGGTGCATTGTATTGAGCCTGGTTAACATTAGTATTGTTGGTATTATCAGATTTAGCCATACGGCTCACACTCAATCTAAGGGGAAAACTCATCCCAGATACCTATGGTATCAAAAGGATTGAGCTCTGGTGGGACTCTTTCCGTGTTATCGAGCCCTAGGTGACTTGGTATGCTGGAGTATCTCCCAAAAATTTTCGTACACATCTGGACGTTGAAAGAAGTACAGCTTTCTGCATGGTCTTGTAGAGATGTTCATTCAGACCTAGCTTTTTTATGTTTTCTTCGGAATGACTCAAGTAGTAGAGAGAATAATAGGTATTATCTGGGTACTTTGCATTCTCCACTGTCTTCGTATTTAAATTTCCAGATCCCTGTACTTGGCGATCTTTTCGTTCCGTTTAACACGAAGATTATTGTTGTTGGGTATCGCCACGTCCATTAGTGCTGTTTGTTTCTTTAGTTTATTAACTAGTATGAGATCTGGTCTATTATGTGCCACTGTTTGGTCTGTGAGCACAGTGCGGTCCCAGTATAGCTATAATCGTTCTCAAGTATACTTTCAGGAACGTATTAATAATATTTGAGATGGTTTGTTTGAAGAAGTCTCAATTTGATGGATATCTCTTGATGAAGGATCTTTCCTACTGAGTCGTGCCGTTCCTTATATTCAGTTGCAGCAAATGCCTGGCAGCTCCCGGTAAGGTGTTGGATGGTTTCTTGAGCTTGACATCCATATCGGCATTTGTCATTTTGGACCTGAGGGTCTTTGACGATATATTTCAGGTAATTTTTGGTTGGTATAACCTGATCCTGAATGGCGAGTAATGAACCCTCTGTTTCAGGGAACAACTTTCCTGATGTCAGCCAATAGTTCGACGCTTTATTGTCGACGTGGTCTTGACTGACCTCATTAGGATGTCGCTTGTGAAGAGGTTTACCCATCCAGGTGCGCATTTTTTCGTTCTTAGTAAGATGGTTTATGCGCATTTCTGGTTTCCTCAGTTTGATCGGTGTTGTATCATCTACTGCACAAATCGCGCGATGTAGAGTAGATGTCTCAGCCTGCACCTGAAAATAAGTTCTGAAATTAGGTTTTCTAGTTGCTTACTTCTTATATCCATAAGTCCTTCTAAATACCGCGATAATATCGTTCTTTCTACTGCACTTCGAGGATGGTGCTTTTGTGCCTTTGTGAGGTGTGTTCGTATTATTCGCTGAAGATTTGCTATATCCGTTTTTGTCCACTTAACAATACCAAATGAGTAGCTAAGCGCGGAACATGCATAGGTGTATTATTATCCAGATTTAGCCATACGGCTCACACTCCCTCTAAGGGGAAAATTCACTCATCCCAGATACCTACGGTATCAAAAGGATTGAGCGCTGGTGGGACTCTTTCCGTGTTATCGAGACCTAGGTGACTTGGTATGTTGAAGTATCTCCCAAAAATTTTCGTACACATCTGGACGTCGCGAGGAGTACAGCTTTCTGCATGGTCTTATAGAGATGTTCATTTAGACCCAGCTGTTTTATGTTCTCTAGGATGTTTTTGGGAATAACACCAGTAGTAGATAAAATAATAGGTACTGTCTGGGTACTTTCCATTCTCCATTGTCTCCTGATTTGTATTTCTAGATCTCTGTACTTGGCGATCTTTTCGTTGTGTTTCACACGTAAATTATTGGTGTTGGGTATCGCCACATCAATAAGTGTTGTTATTATTATATGTATTATTATTATTATTAAGACTGTTTTGGTTTCTCTGATTTAGTGTAGTATGATCATATGGCTGAACTGCTGCAGTATTTTCTTGTCGTGCGTTCTCTCTCTTAGTTTGGGGTACATTTTTTAAAATAGTTGCTTAAAGATTATACATCCTTTATAGTATGCTGGATGATATTCATTACAATTTGTGCATTTGACTTCTATATCTCTAAATTTTCTTGGATAGTCGTTGGAGAAGTGGTTTTCAGTGCATTCGATACATCGGGGTGTTTTATTACAATAATTTTTTGTATGTCCAATGTTCTAACACTACTGTACTCTACTGCATTGAGGAATTTCCTTTTTTGGTTGTGGTGCTTCCAACTTTACGAGCTGTTATTTTATTATTTTCTTTTTGCTTTATATCTACGACGAAAATTGGGAGTTAGTTATTCGTAGATCTGTGTTTAATATTCCATATATTTCTGACTTCGTGACCGAGATACGCCAATTCAGTTTTACTTACTTCTTTGTTAATAGATGGATGAATGTTTTTTAAGACTACTCGAACGCTTTTTTTATGCTTAGGTCTATACGTGTGGTATTGTGTTTTTCATTTCACTTAGCGCATTGATAATTGTTGTATACGGTCCACCAAAGAATATAGTTTTTACTTACCTGGTTTTCGAATATTTCGCTGACAGGGTTAATATTTTGACCCCTTCGACAAAGATGGGAAGTGGTTTAGTCTCGTTACTCAAATAAATTATTTTAATTATTTTAATTTATTTTAAATTATTACAAATTTTATGGAATTGCAAATTAATGGATCACAATGAAAGAAGCAGACATAAATATAAAGTATATAAACGCATTAAAATCGTTATACAAACGTGACCTATTAAGCTCTATTTTATACTTCTTTTATTATAAAAAGTACCTGCGTATAGATATTATAATAAATAAAAGTTTTAAAATTATGTTCCCGGAAAAGCAAGCGATATCTTATTCTAACGATTCGGATACAATCTTATAACAACACATCGAAAATTAATTTGAAATCCCAATTTAAAAAGCAAATTTATATTTTTTTGGCCTAAAGCGTATCTCAGAAAACTACCAATAACCATTACAAACAAACTTTTATCTTGGTAGATAAAATCGACACCCAGCACACTTTTGCCAATCAATATGGAGCACCTGTAACGTAGTTCGTTTTTTAAGGAGTGACTAAGGTTTAGCAACGGTTGAAGACGTCGGATTTATAGTAAAAGAATATACCAAAGTTTAATTAGGATATATGATACAATAGTTGTAATTAATATAGTGAAATGTGACAATTATAGTTATTTTAGAATAATTAAATTAGCTAAAGGAATGATCAAAAATACTGGAATGTGGTATACATAGATATTTACCACATATTTGTAGACTATAAAGCAACCTACGACTCTGTAAATAAAAGAGAAATTATTAAGGCATTGAAAGAGCTAGAAGTACCCAATCAGTTGGCAAATTTAACAAAACTAACTCTTAAAAAATTTAATGTAGAGTACGTATCTAGTGGGAACTGTCTAAACCTTTTAAAACAAATTAGGGACTACGCCAGGAAGACCCTCTCTCCTGTATACATCTGGCTCTGACCATATCTTTCTTCCTGTGGTGCCTATCCGTTACGTATGTTGGCTACTATAGTGTATTTTTATGTATGAGAGAGTAATAAAACAATAAATTATGTATGCAAATCCCTAAACTGTTGATACGGGTGACTCAATGAAAAACAGATATTTGTCAACAAGTTTACAGAAGTATATAGGAAAACAATTTTAAATTGAGTATGACCACCAGGTATAAAGGTTGGAGCAGAATAGAATACAATAGTTGTGAGAGTTACTAATCCCTAAATAAGGTTGCCAGTGTCGGAGTGATGGAGGTTAACAGGTACTAATGAATTTGCAAGAAATTTAAGATGTTTATTTTATTGGTTATACATAACCAATAAAAGTTTAATAAGTACCTACCTATTTGCAAAATAAAGTTTAATTCTTTAGATAAAATAAAACGTTTTATTTTATCTATTTGCAAAATAAAGTTTAATTCTTTGCCTATTTGCAAAATAAAGTTTAATTCTTTAGATAAAATAAAACGTTTTATTTTATCTGAAATGAGTGCATTCCACGAAGTAAGGGTTTCAACAATCAAACATTTAATTCTTTAATTCCAGGAATCTACGACAGTAATTGACTAGATAATTACCTTCTAAACTTATTCCACAGAAAATGTGATAGTGGGTTTTTCCATTTTGTATATAGGAAGGTCCAAGTGGCGTATTCAAAATTCTTAACAGTTCACTAAAAGTAGGTACTTCAGCTGCAAGGTGCAGTTTATTGTGTATACTAGTGTTATGGAAAATTTGGAAGTGCCGTGTAAACGCCGAAAAATTGGTCCTCTAACAGTTAATGAAAAAACATTAATATTTAATTGTTTTAAATCATTTACAGACAAACGTTTATGTGAAAGTGTTGATGAGACCGTTGGGTTAGTTAGCAGTACACTTGGTGTTGGGAAATCTACGATTTACAGAGTTATTAAAGAAGAGAAATGTGGTAGTTTTCAAATGCCACGTAATGCTCCAGGGAAACCAAAATTTCAAATAGAATATCATTTTAAAGAAGGACTTCGACGGAAAGTGCATGAATTCTTCTTTAGACAAGAATTTCCAACATTGGATAAAGTTCTTGTCTCAGTTCGAGATGATAAGGATTACCCAGAAATGAGTCGAAGTACGTTATGGAAACTTTTAAAAGAAATAGGCTTCCGCTGGAAAAAGAATCCCAGAAAGTCTATTTTATTAGAAAGAAGCGATATTGTCATATGGAGAAGACATTTCTAAGAACCATAAAGGAAATGAGAAACCAAAAAAGAAAAATATTTTATCTTGATGAAACATGGATCAACGAGGGTCATACACCAAATAAATTTTGGCAGGATGAAACTGTTACAAGTCAAAGGCACGCTTTTGTAAATAACTTATCTACTGGTTTAAACCCACCATCAGGAAAGGGACGCAGGCTGATAATAGTACACATTGGCAGTTCAGACGGTTTTGTTGAAGGTGGTTTATTAACTTTTGAATCAACTCGTACCGGTGACTACCATAAGGACATGAACATGATGTCTTTCAAGAATGGTTCGAACAAATGATAGATCTTCTTCTTAAGAACTGTGTAATAGTAATGGATAATGCAAGTTATCAGTCCAAACTTATAGAAGGACTGCCCACAACCAAGTGGTTAAAAAAAGACTTGCAGAATTGGCTGAGTTCAAAAAATATTACGTACCATCCCGGATCTATAAGAAAGGAACTTTATTCGTTGTGTGCCCTTCATAAAGAAAAATTTAAAAAATACGAAATTGATGAAATTGCCAAAAATCGTGGAATGACAGTACTTAGATCCCCACCATATCATTGCGAATTAAACCCGATTGAACTGGTATGGGCACAGATAAAGAGTGAAGTTTCAAGAAAAAATACCACTTTTAAAATTCATGATGTTAAACAGTTGTTTTTGGAGGCCGTAAATAATGTAAAACCTGAAAACTGGGAAAAGGCAGTAAATCACACTATTAAAGAAAAGGAAAAAATGTGGAAGCTGGACAATATTACTGATAAAATGATCGAGCCAGTTATTATGAATCTTGGTTCTGAAAGTTCATCTTCTGAATCTGATTTGGATTTGTAACAAGTAGCTGTAAGTTTTATATTAATATTTTTATTCATCTATTTAACATACCTTAGACGGTTTTAAAAACTCTTTTTCTCTTTTGTAATTTTTAAAAATTAAAAAAAATCTGAATTTTTTAAAACCCTTTTTAATGTAGGCCAGTCAGTTCTAATATAGTGTGTGATAAAAGAGGTCACTTTTGTTTACATACACATAACACTTTATAACACTGAAATAATTCATTTATTTTTTACAATTATTCACAGTAATTTTTCAATTAATCTTGAGCACGCCCATGGAGTGGTCGGAGCTACCAGTTAAAATTATGCTAATTACTCTCTCGTTCATAAAAATAAACTATAGCATGGTAATTCTAACTTTATTGACCGCAGCTCCAAATAGTCCTAAAGTGGTCAAGGAAAACCATTTTCG
Source organism: Diabrotica undecimpunctata (assembly GCF_040954645.1). Classification (NCBI taxonomy): domain Eukaryota; kingdom Metazoa; phylum Arthropoda; class Insecta; order Coleoptera; family Chrysomelidae; genus Diabrotica; species Diabrotica undecimpunctata. The sequence goes on along the minus strand of NW_027313289.1, from coordinate 11,801 downwards.
TAAGTTCTGGAGCCAAGATATTCTTCTTCTTCCTGGTCCCCTCTTTGCGTAAACCTTTTTCTGTAATATAAGTTGCAGCAGGTTATATCTGTGATCGTTTCGCATTATATGTCTAAGATATTCTAGCTTGCGCTGTTTCACTGTGGAAATAATTTCACATGTTTTATCCATCCGACGTAGAAACTCAATGTTTGTTATCCGGTCCACCCAGGAGATCCTCAGTATCCGTCTATAACACCACATCTCAAACGCCTCGAATTTTCCCATGGATGCCTCGATTAGTGTCCATGATTCAACCCCATAGAGCAGCATTGTAAACACGTAGTATCTCAACAAACGGATTTTCATTTTTAAGAGTAGGTTGTGGCTCTTAAATATCTTGCTCATTCTGACAAATGCTGACCTGGCTTTTTCAATTCTTTGTTTTATCTTAACTGAGTGGTCCCATTGGTCGTTTATAGTGGTTCCTAAATAGTAGTAACGGGGTACTTGGAGTATTTGTTGCTGATCTACCAGTTTTTTTGTGAATTTCAGTTAGAACTTGAAATATCAACAGAGTAGGTAGCGGCATAATGTTGAATTTGATAAAGAAAGGTCGGCAGTGTTCTAGATAACTAACCCCTGCTAAAATCCTGACAGCTTTCTTTTGCATTCTAAAAATTTGAAGTGCATTTGTTGAATTGCCCCATATAATTACACCATAGTTTAGGTGAGAGTGGAATAAAATAAAATATGTCATTTTTTAAGTTCCAAAGTAACCTTTGCTAGTTGGCGAATAACAAATAATGAACTTGATAGCTTTTTCTTAAGTTGTGAGATATGAGCCTACCAGTTGAGTCGGTTATCTATGGTTATTCCCAATAGTTTAACAGTCTCTTTGTTATCTAGATCATTGTGTAAATTACTTGCAGATACAACCAAATTTTGCGTTTTGCGTTAAGTTTTAGTTTGTTTGCAGCAAACCATCAGCTAGATTTAGTAGAAACTTCCTCAAGAGATATTCTTAAATCATCATTATTTTTTCCTGGTATAACGTATGTGGTATCATCTGCGAATTGTATGGTTTTGTACGGAGATATAAATTTAGGCAAATCGTTAAAAATAAATAATAAACAAAAGAGAAAATCGGAGAGATGACCTTTAGACACTACCGCTTGGGGTCTGCCACATAGATAAGAAGTTATAAGCTTAAGAGGGATACCTCTGATTCCATAGTAATTTTGTATTTGTATTTGTGGGGTTTTTCTTGTTTTTCTTCTTCTCTTTGTGTAGACATGACTGTCTGTTTTGTAATTTCCCTCCAGTAAGTTGTCGTTCCATCGTTTTAGTGGTCTTCCCACTGACTTCATTCCTATTGGGGAACCTTCTCTTGCAATCTTTGCTATTCTATTTGTTGTTATTATGTTTACATGATCGTTCCATTCTACTCTTCTCTTGTTTTTAATGTTCTCCACTTTACATATTCGTCGTATATCTGTACTTCTAGCTCTGTTCCACAGTATCTTTCTATCAATTTTTCTAAGGGATTTCATCTCTGCTATTTCTAGCATTTTTTTCTATTTTTTCTGTGTAGGGTTGTGTTACTGCCGTGTATATCATTATGTACTTACATATGCTGTATTGATTCATCTTACGTCGATTATTTTGATTGATGCATATTTCTGTTGGCTATAACACAATCGATCATGGACCCTTGACCACGGATGTTATTGAATGCATATTTTTTTTTTCAAGATCATCTTCCAACGTAGTCTGACGTTAACATAAATTTCCATGTTAAACTAAAAAGAAATATGCGAGTGGTACAAATAAAAAATTTGATATAAACGTATTTTTTAATTAATAAAATTTAATATTTAGAGTTGATTATTCTTTTCGTCATGGTTTTATGTAGACAAAACTACTGCATCTATACTTTTTTATTGTAACATATGTTACTTAACAATCAGTAGAACTGATGAAGTGCAGAAATGCTACATGAAACGTTTTTTATTAAAAAATTGAAGAAACTTTTTCAGCTTTTTTTTCTTCTTCACCTATAACCTCATTGCAGTCAAATTTTTACCACCCTTATTTCACAATATCTACATTCTTCAAAATGTGTCTAATCGAGTCCTCTTAGATATTAAGATAAAAACAAAATTAAAAAAAAACATTTAAATTCAAAGCTGTAAGTATAAGTATGCCTTGAACACAATGCCAATTGTTATATTATTAACATTATTATACTAATTTACTGAATGAATAGAAAAATATGTTTTAATCAAATATTTAGTTCTATATGAGACCAAGACAGCAAGAGCGAACAAATATTGGTTGTGGTTGCATAGTCACTACTCAGAGTTTCTACCTCTATAGATGTAGTGACCAGGTACTATGAAATAAATTTTGCAGGTGATCTCCATATTTTCTTCACTTTATTAACGGTTAGATAGAACGTGAACAAATAAAAATCTACTGATTGCCTTGTGTTCTGGTACTTGGCGATAATAAATTTGACACTTTGTTAAAAATAAAGCAAACAGTTGGTTTTTGGGGCGGAAGAAAAAGATATTTCGACGAGATTGGCAATGTATAACTTCTATTTAGTATAAATATTCATCTGGTACATCTGTTGCTGTGACATAATCTATGAAAAATTGCAGGCTCGATAAAGATTAGGATATTGATTAATAGAAAAAATTTCTACTGCTGGTCAAAATTCACATAGATTATTAATGCTAAACTACTGGACTTTTCATCTGATCTTTTTCTTCTTGTTCTAGCTCCATGACCGTTAACGCCCGTTGGAGATTATGTTGGCAAACATTATCGCTATTGTAACTTTAATGACTGCAGCTCTAAATAATGATGTCGTTCTTTCGTAGCATTATCTTAGATTTTTTAGCCATTATGTTCAGTGGAGGATCCAAGGGGGGGGGTGACCACCCCCAAAACAAAATTAAATATCAATCAAATAATCCTAAAAAAAAAATAATTTAAAACCCATCAACCCTATAAGCAGGAAGTCAAGAGTTGAAATGATTCAAACTCATTTATTGTAGGGGTAAGTATAGAATTATACGGAAGCCTTTTTAAATTGCTCTTTAAAAAAGTCAACAATTCTAAATACAGTAATACCTCGATTAACAACCTGACTTCCGCGAATTCAGAGTTACGCGATTTTCAAATTTTGACAATTCGTCATTTGAGTGGTGCCAGAGAATCGTTCGATTATCGATGAGATAGAATTACCGTTCACACATTATTGCTCATTCAATGTACATGACATGACTTTTCGCACGTAATCAGCACTTTTTTTTTTATTAGGTATTTCTTATCTTCAGTTTTGTCTACGAATTGGTTGTTTGTAATTTGAATATGTATTATAATTGTTGAGACTGTGTGCTTCATTTTATAATTTATCTATAATAAATATCAAAGTGAATATTGTTGTTGCATTAGCTCTGTCTGATACGTTAGTTACTATAAATAAAGGAACTCGGGGCTGCTGTCCAAGGTATTTGTGAAACTGTGAAACAGTAGTTTGTCTTAGTGATGTTTTAGGTACAACTGTATCACTTAGTCGTCTTCTTCAGTCACCAAAATTAGATTTTAAGTAGGGTACTGAGGCCATATAGGACACTAAATACATTCTTCAAAATAAAAGATCAAATGCTGAATCTGTTTTTAGTAAATTTTACTATGAATTAAACAAATAGCTGAACAACTAGACATTGAATTAAAGATGCCTCGTATAGTTTCTCGTCAAACCTGTCGTCAAAACCAATCTGCTAACTCTTGCGAAGAATATTTCCGAAGATCTATTTATTTACCCCTTTTAGATAATATTTTAACTTCCACCTTCCAGGATATTACTGGACCAACTACTTACTGCATATTCCACAGTAGAACAAGAGTTATAGAAGATCTCAGCTTTATGCTCAGAAAACTAGAAGAAGAATATAAAAACAACGGAATGGAAATAAACTTAGAGAAAACCGAATACCTAACAACAGAAAACAAGGATATGAGAAACCTAGAGATAGACGAGGGAAGACAAATAAATGGAACAGATAAATTCAAGTATTTAGGAACCATAATATCGAACCAGGGAACAACAGAAGAAGATATAAACAACAGACTGAGACAAACAAGAAACTGTATAAGACAACTAAACTCAGTGTTGTGGGATAAGAACATTACGATAAAGACAAAAAAGAGAATATATAACACCCTGACAAGAAGTATCCTGACATATGGGTCCGAAAACTGGACAATAAACAAGAGAAATAGAGGTAGAATAAGAGCAGTAGAAATGGAGTTCCTGAGGAGAAGCTGTAGACTTACAAAAAGAGACAGAATTGAAAACGCAGAGATTAAGCGGAGAATGGGAGTGCAATCAGACATAATCGACTATATAGAGGAGAAGAGACTATCCTGGTACGGCCACGTCAGAAGAGCGGACAGAGGGCGCTGGATAAACAAAATCACAGAATGGAGCCCGATTGGAAGAAGAAAGAGAGGAAGACCCCGAAGGTCATTCAGAGATGAAATCGACGAGGCTATGGAGAAAAGAACCCTGCGAGATGGAGACTGGAATGACAGGGAAAATTGGAGAAAACGGTTGAGTGAAGGAAGACAGTGAAAACTGTGGAAATCCTTAGTAGTAGTAGTAACAAGAGTTATCACTGTGGATTCAAAAGTTAAAAAGAGTCGTGCAAAATAATGGAAAACTTCCTGATTGTATTTTAGAAGTATTAGAAAATTGCGATATTCATAGGTATGTATCCAAATATCAGAATATTTCTGCAAATATTAATTACACTGCCAGTCAGTGCAGCAACAACAGAGCGTTCTACGCTTAAGCGTCCAAAGACTTGGCTTAGAAATAGCACTTCTGTTAACTGGTTTAGCACTTATCAATGTGCATCCTGAAATTTTTCTAGATGTTGATGCAATCATAGAGCGATTTGCTAAATCGGATAGGCGAAAAGGATACATTTTTATACAATTATAATATTTACTTTTCTTATAGTATTTTTAATCACTGAACTTTTATTTACCACTCGTTGCCGGCTGTTGCTGACGATTCGTGCACTTATAGCCTAATATGCCTAATTATAGAAATAACTATTCCTTAATTATATTATGTTTTTTGTTGAATAAATTAATTTAAATAAAATGCTGTTTACACTTATTCTTAAGGTTTCTTCTTCATTACGGAAGGGTGGCTATAACTACAGCAAATTGCTCTCTATCTTGAGCTGTTATTAGTATCGAATGTGTGTCCATGCCTGTCCAGTGTTACATTCTTCAGCCAGGAGCATTTTTTTCTTCCTGGACCTCTTTTTTCTTTTACTTTCCCTTCCATTATGAGTCGTAACAGGTTATATTTTTCTTCTCTATGAATATGTCCTTGATAACTTGTTTTTCTATTATTTACAATATTAAGGAGTTCTCTCTCAGCCATTCTTCTCAGCACCTCGTTATTGGTCACGTGCTCTGTCCACGAAATCTTCAGCATTCTTCGAAAAACACACATTTCAAAGGCTTCTATACGCCTCATACTTGTAATTCCGAGAGTCCATGTTTCCACTTCGTATAGCAATAAGGAATAAATGAATGTTGTTACAAATTGATATCCCCCCCCCGACAAAAAATTTTGGGATCAGCCACTGAAAGGTGCAAAAATCTAAATCCTGTATCACAATCCCTCAAGACCCATGACCCCCCTGACAAAAATTTCTAGATCCGCCACTGATTATGTTCTACTTCTACCACGATCACGTGTAACTTGGATCTTCCGTGAATCAAATGTAGAAGTTCATATTTTTGAGGGTATCTCGTAATGTGACCGAAATAGCCGAAATATGTATTATATTAACCAATTTCACCATTTACTATGTTGATTTTAAATCAATTTTAGAGAGAATATACGTACTAAGAATAAGGAGAAAATATCAAAAAATTTATAAATAATGGTATATATACTCTAAATTTGGTCAAATTCAAAGTATTTCAATTTTTTTATTTTTAGTCCTATTTTAATGATTTTTTAGCACACTGTGTATAAACTTATAAATTTTAATTTGGTATAGTCAGTTTTTTGATAAAATTTTATATTTGACTTATTGTACGGGGTTCATTAAGACGTGGTTTTATTATCCTAACTTTAAAACATCCTGTGGAATATTTTAGTTTGCCAATTTTCATAAAACCTTATTTTTCGGTTGCAATCATGTCTCTTAATATCCCTTCTGGGGTATGCTCATACGATAATATATCACAATGTGATATCAACCATATTCTTTTTAAGTGCAATAAACATATGTATGAAACGGATCAGCTGTATTTAAAACTATCAAAACTTAAAATTCAGATTCCCATAAACACCACCCATTTACTCTTGTTAGATAGTAGAGAAGTATACGAACTAATATGTAACTTTCTATTTAAAGTTGGTTACATTATTTAAAAACTAATACCTTATATTACAATTCTGTGGCTAAAGGACTAGTTTCCAAGCCAACTCACCAAACACACACACATGTCTCTTAAATATTGTGTTTTTTGTTTTATGTCAAAATATGCCTTAGTTCATTTTTTAGAGCCAAATGAATTTGTCACCCAGAATTTAGGACTTTTTTAATTGTGATTATTTTGGAGTTATTTTGTAATACGACGAGGTGGCTTTGGTAACTGTTATCATTATGTCATATCGACACTTACATTTTGTTTACCTATGATTGATCATGGTTCTTAGTGTCGAAGATTGTGCGAAAGTCGTTGCTGTGGTTGAAGATGGGCGAAATTATGAATATGTGGCTAGAGTACTACACACTCATCGCTCTACCATCCAAAGGTGGTTGAACGTTTTATACGAACTGGAACAAACAAGCGTAAAGCGGGTAGTGGCAGGAAGCGCAAAACTACCGCTTTAGATGACCGTTTTATACGAGTCAACGCTTTGCGGGATCATCATTTAACAGCGTTCCAAACAAGAAATTAGCTTCAAGAGGTTCGAGGCAATAATGTAAGTGTATTTACAGTTCGTCGAAGATTACATGAATTTGGTTTGCAAAGTTGCAGACCAGCAACTGGGCCCAAATTACTTCCACGGCAGACTCTGAGATAGCGCGTATTTTCCAGGAAACATTTACATTGGAATTTAAGACAATGGAGTAATGTTCTTTTTACGGATGACTCGAGATACTGTCATCACTCATCAGATGGGAGAGAATAAGTATGGTGCCGAACTGGAGAGAGATTTGCGGAATGTGCTTTCAGTCCCAGCGTTAACTAAGGAGGGGGTTCGGTGATGGTATGGGCAGGAATATCCCGAGAGGCGCACACTGAATCAGTATTTATTTAGCACACATTAGGTTTGTTGACTACACACCAGTATATTGAGGAAATTTGAGCGAATCACGTAGTACTCTTTTCTCAATATATCGGTGATGATTTTCTATTAATGCAAGGTAATGCGCGACCCCACTCTGCAATGTGAGTCACGCAATATTTAGAGGAAGTTGGTATTAATAAAATGAACTGGCTACTGTGTTCGCCAGATCTAAACCCAATAGAGCACGTTTGGAACATGCTTGGTAGAAATATTAGAGGTCGCAAAGTCGCACCTGCCTCAATTAACGAACTTGGCTTGACTCTAGAAGAGGAATGGCAAGACATCTGGCAAGATGATATTTGCAACCTCATAGACAGCATGAGCCGACGAGCGACGTCTACAGGCAGTTATAGAGCCTAGGCACAGAATAAATAACAATCAGAATGCCCACTCTCCAATGCCGCTTTTGAAGTGTGTCAGCAGACAATCGCCATATTTTAAACGGAAACACAGACTCGGATTGAGAAATTTGTTAGAAGCTACAACAGAAACATAATTTATGTTGCCGTAAATCAATTAAACCAGATTAATTTTTCTATGCACATCAGATAAAATTTTATTGAACAGAACTGGTTCCGTTTAAAATATGGCTGATTCAAGCATAGCTTGACAAGCAGAGTGGGCATTCTGATTGTTTTATTATTCTGTTGCCTAGGGGAGGCAATACAAAGTATTAAGTTATTTTTTAGTAGTTTTTCTTTGTTATTTGCGTACTTAGGTTAAATTACATTTAAGTTGTTTTTATATGTTTTGTTATTGTTATCATTGTTTATTAAAACTAAGATCATGTCGTTGCTTTTATTCATTATTTAAATACAGTGCTTGTGAGATGTCGATATGACATTCCTTTGGTATCAGTCACAAAGCTCTCATCGTCGTATTACAGATTAATACAAAAGATAATGGTAATAATAGGAGAAGTCGTAAATTGTGGGTGGCAAATTTATTTGGCTCTAAAAAATAAACCAATCAACCTGAAAAACAGAGTTTTACGAAAATCCGCTAACGGAATTATTCCACAGGTGGGTTCAAAGTTAGGATAAAAAACCATTCTTCAATTATGGTACTTCTAACACAACAGAAAGTACCAAGGAAGATGGGAAAACCGTAAACCAAATAGATCATGTGCTCGTCGAAAAAGATATGGGGATAGTTTTATGATTGCGTTACATGAGTGCGTTATGATTGCGTTACATTTAATTTTCTCCATTATTCCTCTCTGATTCCGTTGAGTTTTATTTGGAGAGTATTTTGATATTCTTGTGTCTATGTTGGCCTTTTGAATCCTTGAACATTCCATTTTTTAATTTGGCTATTTTTCCCTTTTGCCATTGTCGCGTTTTTCTGCCGCAATTTTGCCCTCATAAGATAGTGATCTGAGTCAGAGTTCGCCCTGAGATACGTTCTGACATTAGTTATGTCTGTTGCCCATCTTTTTGAGATGAGAATGTGGTCAATTTGATTGGCTTCATTGGTTCTTGGTATTTTCCATGTTCCTTTATGGATATCTTTTCTCTGGAAGTTAGTGCTGACAACTACATAATTATTTGCTGTCGCAAATAACAACATCTTATTATTTTTTTAAATAATCGGAATTAATCGAAAAAATTACTTTTTTAAAAACGATTTCCGGAGTGGTAATCAAAACTTCTAATAAAACGTAATTTCCGTTATAGTCAATAATCCATTATTTATTGCCATAAAATTGAATTAAAAGATTAATTTTTATCATCAACACTAATTTTTTCAAATTTACTATGATTTTGCGACCCTAACCGCAATAATTCCACTCTCCAGTATTGCCAACATTGCTTGTGTTTGTGTTGAACAACAAGTCTGACGACATATCGTATCGGCAATACACCTTCAATATTAGAACGTTTCCAAAAATATTTAAATTCAGAATTGGTTGCTAACATCGTTACAAAACCAACAGATATTATGAACAAATTAATGTTTTAAATGTAAAGCCCCATTTTAGGTTAAAACGCTGACACCCTCGTATTGAAAATGACTTTTTTTGCTTTATAGTCGTAAGTTGCCTTATGACTAGAAATAAGAAGTTGACATATTCTGAATTTTGATCTAAAGATACTTTATTACACACACCAATATTCCTACAAAATATGTCACACGATAAACTTTAGCCATTACTCTGAGATAGCGCGTTCAGAGAATAGGATAATTGACATAAATGATAAGTTCTATAAAATTCAATCGGTCGTAGATTTTATTCGAAAAGCTTTTAATTTTTTTTGCCTTTTTTTGGCATTTGAAAATCCATTCTTAGATGAAAATCAGTGAATTATGTATTTCCGTTTTATTTTGTGCCGCGGATATTAAAAACACCACAGCTCAGTTGACTAATAAGAGTTTCGGATCTAATGATGTTAGTTTTTAATTGATTCATAGTAAGAATCAACATATCAACAGATAGGATCGACATAATCCGCAATGTTGACCACCTCTTTAAATGAGTGCGGATATAAAAATCGCCAGAAAGATTTTTAACATAAAGAAGACCGGCAAGGCACATAAAGAATATTTTATATAATGCTGGAAAATAATAAAATATTATTGTAGTGACAAGATATTTATACTATGCTTACAAAAATAAATAGACCCAGATACACACAACAAACAAGAAAATATAATCTTTTGCACAAATAATTCCTAAAGATATTTTTACCTGTTTCATCCACCCTTTCCCTTTTGTTCGGCCACATGGACCAATAATGAGTTAAATTCAGTATGAAAAGAGTTAGATACAGTATCGAAATCTACCTGCAAACGTTTTTTCAACACCAAAAGGTCTTTTGTTCAACACAAAAGGGTTAGGGCAAATTACAGAATAAACATGATCGATCCCTTTATGATAGTTTTGAGTATAATGGGTAATGATTTTACGGTGTTAATGTTAACTTCAGCCTTGTAAATAGAAAGGATGTGTGCCTGTTGCACGGAGTATGTGATAAAAAATGGGAAACACGAAGGTAGGGAAGAAACGTCGCCGTAGGCAAATACGAGGCGTATCAAGAAGTTATTTTAATAAAAAATCAGACTTTCATTTAAAAATAATATATATATATATATATATATATATATATATATATATATATATATATATATATATATATATAAATATATATATACAGGGTGAGTCATGAGAAACTTTACATACTTCTACCATATGTAGAGTCCCTCAGGGAGCATATCATGTGGCCACTAAAAAATTTCAACTCCTCTTCTTTATTAATGAACAGGGTGATTTGTGTAATTGACCATTTATTTCATTTTACTGTAGTGTTTATACGGCTCATTTGATTTTTTTAATTTTTGCATGATACAGTACACTACTATCAAGCATTCGACTGGTATTAGCTAAACTAAAAAATTCCAGGACTGGCTTTGGAAAAATTAATTTAGGGATTCGTATTAAATATTACACCCTGTATATATTTTTTTTAAAATGCAATAAGTGATATATATATATATATACATATATATATATATATATATATATATATATATATATATATATATATATATATATATATATGATTCAGTATATAGGGCATGAAAATATAAAACACTTTACAAACCTTTTGTTATTAATTATAACTGGTTGGAGTACAATTCATTGGCTTTATTTTACATCTTCCATTTGTGTGATCTTCTGGATCAGGTTTTAGTTCTAATGACTACGTACATAGCCGGGACTTGGGACAACTTTAAGTTTAATATTAATAATAAGAAAATGAAAAACTTATGGTTTGTATACCGAGAGTCAAACATACTACAAAAACCACTCAAGAAATGGAGAAGATCAGCAGGAAAATAAAATGTATAACCATCAGAGATAAAAACAATAATATAAATAAAGTGTGTCAAGAACTAAAGCAACATACAAACCATTATGAAAGTCATTAAAGTCCGTAGGACGTCGGTAGGTCATCTCACACTCCAGGAAGGAAACTCCTATATTTTTATATTAATAACATACACCGATTAATATATTTTATGTGTGAGATGGGGAATACTCTAGGAAAGTATCTCGTATATTTTATCTTAATAATATACACCGATCAATATATTTTATCTTAATTAGTTTCGTTTATGTTAGGATAACGTTTAATCAGTGTGTTTTGCCAGTGTTAACTTACGGTGCGGAAACGTTGACCATGACAAGGAGAACAGTTCAAAAGATCCGTGTGTGTCAAAGGGCGATGGAGCGTGCTATGTTGGGCGTTTCACTACGAGAAAAGATCCCAAATCGCCAGCTACGACAAAGAACAGGAGTGGCTGATGCAGTAGAGACAGTAGCAACACTGAAATGGAACTGGGCAGGTCACGTGGCTCGAATGACAGATAATAGATGGACAAAGCGGATACTGGAATGGAACTCTGAGATAGCGCG
>NW_027313288.1:0-22601 GCF_040954645.1 Diabrotica undecimpunctata | reverse complement strand
ACGCGCTATCTCAGAGTTATAAGTCTACTATCAATCATATACGAGATATTCACAAAGATCATCAACAACAGATTAGCAAATGCATTAGATGCTGCACAACCAAGAAAGTGGATTCAGTATCCTGGATCATATCCATACGCTTTGAGAACTAATGAGATAGATTTCGAAAAGGCTTTCGATTCTATATATCATTAAGGCAGTAATAGAAGCTTTGACCAACCAAGGCATTGACAAACAGTACATAGAGAATTTAGCAAATATATAAAGACAAGCAAAAGTTAAGGTAAAAATTTATGAAAACACTCCAGCATTTCCCACTACCAGGTAGAACAAAGGTTTATCCATTGATGAAGAATACCTCAGCCATTTAAGATTTGCAGATGACATCTTTCTGATAAAAACAAAAACCATGTACAACGAGCTAGTGGATGTCCAAGATATAATAATAAACAATCTGGCTCCTTACTCCCAGAAATCAACAGAAGAATGAAACTGGCTTGGGCATCTTTTGGTAAAAATGCAGTTATATTCAAATCCAGGACGCCACTCTACCTGAAAAACAAAGCATTGGATAAGTGTATACTACAAACCATGACATAGCAATGCATGCTATGTCATGGTTGACCAAGCGATGCATGCTAGGTATAACAAAGAAAGATTGAAAACGAATAGAATGGATCAGACAGAAAACCAAGGTCGCTGATGTAATCCACAGAATTAAATCGTTAAAATAGCAGTGGATAGGACATTTTAGCGAGAAGAACTGACAATAGATAGTTCACTAGAATTACACTGTGGTATGCAAGAGGCGTCAAGAGACCAAGAAGACGTCCAAATTTAAGATGGGTTTATGACATAAGGAAATAAGCCGGTACAACATGACAGAGAAAAACGAATATTAGACAACCGTGGACAGAAATGAAGAACGACTATGTAAAAGAGGCTGCACCATAATCGGTAGAATTAGCTGAGAATCATCTGTAATATTCATTATTATTCATTATATGTATTATAATCATTATAAGAGAGTGTGATAAAATTAAGACACATGACAAACTATAACTCGGACCTTAGCCACAAAACATAAATGCCCCACACATTAACCCACAGGACACTAAGCTGCAGAGTAAGGAGAGAAAAAATCCGACATGGAATAGCCACATAGTAGGAAAGAAGTTACAAATAAGACTGAACCGATAGTGATAAATGAATGCATATCACAAAAATCTCAATGTCTTACAAAAAAGATGCAAAAAACAAAAGAATATAAAAAAATCAAAAAAATACGCGAGAGCTCAGTACCACTGGGAATGCATGTCTCACCCCATGATTTAAACATTGCATCATTTACTAACAAGTATTTTTGACAGATAATTTCCTTTTCAAGAGTATGGGTACAGAGTATCGCGATTCCTGAGCATCGAGTGAGCCTACCGAGAGATTCGTGCTCAGTGGCCAGACCCTCCGAGCAACCAGCTCGCGAGAAAGCAAAACTTATTTTGCCAAATCGGTAGCTGATTGACAGGCACACACAACTCTGGGCAGAGTGCTATGATTAAGGTCATTGGCTCGCTGGCCGCGTTACACACAGATAAGAGGCAAATCAAGAAACTTTAAGGTAGTAAGGATAAAAGGGTAAGTCTCCTCAAATCTAATGGGGTCAAGCCACAATTGTGGAAAAGCTTGTGTGACCGGAAGTGGCGTCTCCGACAGAAGACTAAAAACAAAGACTTAAATACGCGGGACTGCCTATTTTGGAGGCAGAATTTACAGGAGGCCAAGGATAAATTTGGACTGTAGTTCTTTCTAGTGGCTATCCTTTACACAAAGAATATACAAATGATTCTCATTTAAAAAATTGTTAAAAACTTTGCTTCATCATATGTATCTCATTATATCCTTTTCCAGAAGTTCGTAGAAATCTTGCTAGGAGTATTGTCCCGTTGCTTGTTCTCAGCGAATATTTTTAAATCAATAGATTTATGACTCATTAAGGGTTTCCTTAAATTAATGAACAACCCATTGAAGTAAGGGCAAATGAGTTTGTGAAAAATACCAGAATAACTATTGTGCGAAAAACTTAATTCTAATCACACACACATAAGATGGGTTGAAGAATTTGTTCTGCGATTAGGAAAACTGCTACTGAATTGATAAGCACCAGATGTAAAATAACAAATCAACAGATCTTTATTGTGACTTCAAACGATGCACGACTACACTTAAAAGTGATTTTAGGTACGTTGTCTGAAGGGCGATGAGAAAAAGAATGAATGATTTAATCATTCTTTCTAACTAGCAGGTAACTTTTGCAAAGAGTCTGTCTTTTTTTATATCGCTACGTGTGACATCATAATTGTCCACGCATCTGCATTTTCAGCGAAACGATGCTTATTGTCTATTGTTGATTGTTCAAAGTTGACCGAAAATTATGCTCATTTTAAAAGTGGATTTTTTCGTGAACGGATTAAGGATTCCGCAAAATTTTTGTTTTATTTTACACTTTGTCTTTGGTATTTATAAGGTTGGACAAAGGTTTATTCAAACTTCTTTATTGGGCTTATACCGGGTGAAGCAAAAAAAAACGTTTTTTTATGTTAAGTTTGAGACACCCTGTAGGAAGGACAAGGTGCGAGGGTATTTGGATCGAAACCATGTTTTGTTATTTAATTTCCCTGCCTGACATCTTTAAAAACAAAGAAAGTAGATGGTTTTATTCTATAACATGTGTTTTAACTGAAACAATACTAATTGACAATAAAAAATAACAGCAGTTAATAATACTTTAAAAACAGAAAGAAACAACGTAAACTAATATCGCGTGTTTCCCCCTCTGCTTCTAATAACAGTACTTATATTTTTCGTTTTATTAATTTATTTTATTAATACTAATTTCATTCTTTTAATCATGTAAAAATAATTGTTTTTTGATATTTCAAATAAATTAACTGAGATAAATCTTCAGTTGCATCTCAAACAATGATTCTTATAATTTATTTATAAACTTTTTTATTATTTCTTCCATTTATTTTTCTTCCCAATCAGAATCACGTTATCTGCATAAACCAAACACTGGCGACTCTTTCTACATGTGGCGTTATTTCAATATGTGTTATATTCCAAATGGTATTTTATTAATGTGTCATAAAACGCCAACAGAGACATTTCGGCGCGAGCGGCCTAGTGTGTTACATCTGTCTTTTTGCGTACCCTGGCACACGTGCTCAGTCGAGTGCAATTCTCGGCAAATATACTTACCGATTTTACACGTGAAAGCACAATTAAAACTCATTAAGCTGTGTAAAAACTAATTATAACACTTAGGTACTGTAACTGTGAGAATTAGTACTAAACTCAAATTACATACTTAAAATTTTGCTTTGCTCGTAAAAAGAGTCAGAGACGCGTGGGTCGGCAATTACGGAATACGGGCGAAACAAAGGGATATTTGATTTGTTGTGGTCAAAATTTTTATGGTATCATTATATGAATACATTTAAGCTGTCAACCAATTTATGTAACACGTTTAAAAAATGAAATATATCAAATTGTAACTAAAGTAAAATAAACAGGAAATAAACCATTGCTCTATAGCCGCTTTTATTTTTCTGCTGACAGTTCTATGTAGTTCTTTATATCATTTGGGATTATTTTTATTTTCCCTTCTTTTATCCAAAAGGTGTAATATTTCGTTTGTGATCGACTCATTCTTTTTCCTTCGATTGAAGTAATCAATTATTTATTTCGCACCGTCGCATATATAGTAATTTAAGTTGAGTCTTTTTCAATATCATTGATAGCAGCCGTTAGTGCGACATTATTAATGATTATTGTAAGATGAAATGAAACTATCTTACCGATTATTGTAAGCTTCAGTTTTATCTCGGGATTTTTAAGTTGATTCATATCTAATCCTTTGTTTGTCGATTAGGGTTTAAAGTCGGACTCGTAATTGGGCTACAAGTGGACTAGAAGAATATAATAGACATTTAATATACAGGGTGGTCCTTAAGTAATTGTACAAACAGAAAACGTAGATTCTGCACTTTAAAATATTACGATTTAAGCCAACTTGCTTTAACAAAATGTTGATATTAAGAAAGATACAGGGTGTTAAAATGGAAATTTAAAATTTTATTTTTCGCTATAACTTTTAGGTTTGTAAATATTTTTGGACAAAAATTTACAGTTGGAAGCTTTTCAGTAGGATTAATTATAATTTTATACACACTTTAATGTAACTAATAGAGGGCGCCACATATACTACATGTGTAGCATAAATTTGTGCTTAACTTTTTTGCTCTTTAAGTTAGCTTGATCTGTGTTAAAAAATATTAAAGATACATTATTTTTACAAAGAAAAGGTATACCTGTTAGTAACCTGAAAATTCAACCGTTTTCAAGATAATCGCATTTTATAAGTCAGCTGCATAACAATTCTTAGTTTGATATTTGTGCCGTAAAGCACTGAATACCTGTAGATAAGCATAATTCATAGTTTATTCTTATTAAAACAACTCAAAGATGATAATGTAACATCACAAAATGTCTTATTGGAGAAAAGATCCTTTATCTTCTTCTTTACGTGCCGTTTTCCGTATTCAGACGTTGGCCGTCATCATGTTTACAATTTCCCTTTTCTATCGCTTCTTAAGTTTTTATAATGGCGTTGTATTACTTTTTCTCCATTGTAAAATGCTGAAAACCCAAAATATGTGGTTTATGCAAGATGGTACACCACCGGAAGGCAGTTAGAACATACTTAAATACAACTTTTCTGAACGTTGGATTAGTCGTGGTAGTCATATTCCTTGGCAATGTGGTGAAATATTGATATAATTATTTAATTCATAAAAAATCCGAAAAGCATATTTATTATTCATTACGTAAATTGTTTACACATTTTTATTAGGACAAATAGAAACTAGAGCACAGGTATTGAATAACGCATATGTGTTGTTTCATAATACTTTTGCTACAAATCTAAACTTAAAGACTCAGCATTTTTACAAAAACATCATCACTGCCTAATAACCGATATTGTTGAAGTTATACTTCTATACGCGCGCTCCACGTTGGAAATTTGTATGGGAGTGAATCTGTGAAACCATTACATATGTAAGATAATGAGTAAGAGAGAGACAGAAGATATATTTTCTCTCTCTTCCTCTCTCGAATATAAAAATGTTCCTTTTGTATATATAATTTAATATTATACATATTATATAAAGATATATATACATATAATATATACATATAATAAAATATTTATTAACATTATTATTTATGTGATACGTTGCGTATTATTTATTAAATGTTCATAATTATATTATTCTTTTGTATTTCAAAATAATAATCTCAATAAATCACTGTATGATCCAAAACTGTCAATTTTGAAATACATTTGTGGTATGTGCTCGGTAGTGTAGTAGTCAGTATCCCCGCCCACCATGCGGGAGACCGGGGTTCGATTCCCAGTCGGGGAGGACTTTTTTTTTAATGTATTGTATTATATATGGAATTATGGTGCACTGTATTGTAGTGTATTTTTTTATGTATATTATTGTCATTTTTAAATACTTATGAATATTGCAGTTTAATTTGTATTGTATTATTATATTAATAACAAAATAAACAATGAATTTTACTGCAGAGTATGTGTAAAAAAAATTTGCATTCAACTCCTTTCATACATATATGAAAATAAAAATATACATTTTCATCAAAATATTGATTTAATCCTTCATTGTTAGTAAGTTGTTATTAATTCTGTTTCTCTTTCTGCTATGTCTTACCTATAAAATTACATATGTAATGATTGTGCAGATTGACTCCCAAATAAATTTGTAACGGCGAATGCGTGTATAGAATTGTAACTTCCACCGGCAGTCCCACTGGACTGCCACACCCGTTTTTTTATAAATATAGTAAACACACAGGCAATTTAGTTAGAATAATATTAATTCGTTAGTAAATCATAATAGTCTATTTGTTCGAGATGTAATTATAGTTACTCGTAAGCTGTAACGTAATCATATAAATAAGTAATGTCATCGATAGGTTATTCCGTGTGTATATAAGTAACCAATGAACGAGATATATCACAGTTTAATACATTATTTAACCGCTGCGATAAATAAGATGTAGTTCCACAATATACCATAAGATTTGGATATATATCCAAAAGAATATATTCATCCATTATACATTATAGCCACCACGTAGCCCAGAATATAATCCGCTTGATTTTGGTGTATTAAACCGCATTAAAACAACGTGTCTATAAGAATCCCATAAACATTCGCAACCAATTATGGGAAGAAATAAATACTGCAGCAGTTTCTTTAGGACCAATGATGCTATTTAATATGAGACGATATTTTATGGAATATATTGACAAATGAATTAGAGAAAATGGTGGACATATCGAACAATTACTTTGGCAAAAAGTTATTTTATTTAGTTTAACTATTTCTTAATTTGGTTTGTAAACAAAATGTTTTGATTATGACTTTAATTTAACATAAAACCTAAAATGTTTTATGTAAAATCCTATTATTCTGTTATTTTGTCAAATCCTATTATTAATTATCCTGCTGATACATTTATTTTATTTAATATTTCGTTAACTATTAACTTTAGTTAAAGGTATTTTATACCAAAGTTCAGAAGTATTAATGTTTTTGTCTATTTTTTCTTCGTTGCCTGGAATAATTGCCTTAAATCAGAATTATGCATCTGATTTGTAAAATGCGATTATATCGAAAACTGTTGAGTTTTGAAGTTATTAACAGGTATACCTTTTTTTGTTAAAATAATGTATCTTTAATATTTTTTGTCCCAAATACAGGTATCTTAAAGAGCAAAAAAGTTAAGTGAAAATTTATACCACATATGTAGCATATGCGGCGCCCTCTATCAGGTACATCAAAGTGTGCAACAAATTATAATTTCTCATATTTAAAAGTACCCAGTTGTAAATTTTTATACATAAATGTATACAAACATGAAAGTTATAGCGAAAAATAAAATTTTAAATTTGCACTTTAACACCCTGTATCTTTCTTAATATCAATATTTTATTATAGCAATTTGGCTTAAATCGTAATATTTTAAAGTGTAGAATCTACTGTTTCTTTTTGTACAATTACTTACGGACCACCCTGTATATAAATATATAACCGGAAGCTGATATAACTTCTGATCTCTTGTTTCTTTATATATTTATCAAGAAACAAGAGATCAGAAGTTATTTTAGCTTCAGGATATGTTTTGGCGGCTACTATGGCATTATAGAATCGTTTGTTTATTGTTATAAAATCTATTTGATGTCGAACGATATGTTCTGGTTTGCCCTTAAGTGAGTTATAAGTGTAGAACATTCTTGATGGTAACTTAAACCAAGTATTAGTTATAATTTAGTTTTTCTCCTGGAAAAACTGAATGATCTGGTAATCACCTCCTTCACTTGCTGTTCCCAAACAATATTTGCCAACTACGTCGCTTACTTCGCCTCTTCCTATTTTGGACTTATACCTAATCCTTTATTACATGGCATATCATCTTTAAATTTGCTAGTAGTCATGATGTTTTACTTGGAATATGTAATGCAGTTGGGGTTTCTACATCTTTATGCAGTTGACTTCTTCTTCTTCACGTGCCATATCCGAGTTATCCGACGTTGGCTTCGGATAACTATAAAGCGATCTAGCGTAGGGCGAAGGCTTCTCGATCTTCTGCTTCATGGAATAATTGTCCTGCATTTGATATTTGAGTCCATTCACGAATGTTTTTTAACCAAGAATCCTGTTTTCTTCCTAGACCTCTACGACCTTCTATTTTGCCTTTAAGGATCAGTTGGAATATTCTATATCGATTTCCCCTCACTTTATGTCCCAGATAAGACTTTTCCGGTGTTTAATAGTCTTTAGCAATTCTCTATCTTCCCCATTAGTTTTTCTTGCTGTCCATCTTCAGCATCCGTCAATGAATCCACATTTACAATGCTTCAATTTTGTTCATACTTGATACTTTCAGTGTCCTCACTTCTGCTCCATACAAAAGTACAGACCAAATATAACATTTAACCATTCTTTGTCTTAGTTCTAAGCTGAGATGATTATTGCAAAGAAATGTCTTCATAGACGATCAAGTAGTGATTGCACAAGACCAAAACGACTTCAGCTACATGATGAAGAAATTACAAGAAGAATATACCAAGGCTGGCCTAGATATTAACCTCGCGAAACAGAGTACCTATCTACAAGTAAAGAAGACAAAGGAGATCTACAGATTGATGACAACGTAACAATCAAAGGAAAGAATAAATTCAAATACTTGGGGTTTATAATCACGAAAAAGGCAACAACAGAGGAAGAAATTACACAAAGATTAGGACAAACAAGAACAGCAATCCGACAACTTAACTCAGTATGGTGGGATAGACACCTAAATATGAAGACAAAAACACAGATTTATAAAATATTAGTACGAAGTATTATGACATATGGGGCTGAAAATTGGATCATAAACAAAAAAACAGCAGTAAGATAGTAGCAACAGAGATATTATGCCTGCGAAGATGCTGCAGAGTAACAAGAATGGATAGGAGAAGTAATGACGAAATAAAGCAAAGAACATCAATAAAAACAGACATATTAACATATATAGAACAAAAAATACTAAAGTGGTATGGACATGTAAGAAGAACTAGCGACAGCAGATGGATAAAGAGAATAACCGAACGGAGCCCCATAGAGAGAGAACTCCGAAAATCCTGGAGGAGCGAAGTAGACGACGCCATGAGTAAGAGAGGCCTAAACGATGGGGAATGGGACAACACAGAGAGATGGAAACGGTTGAGCGAGGGAAGGCAGCGAATACTGTAGAATCCCTAAAGAATATATATATATATATATATATATATATATATATATATATATATATATATATATATATATAAAATATAAATATTGTTATGAAATTAAAGCTCCTAAACAGTTTTTTTTATATGAATAGTATGAACATAAAACAAAATGACAATATTGAATATACCACATATATATTTAACTCAAACAATTGTATTATTGTTGTTAATTTAATAGTTGAAACTAGATTCAACAATAAGAAAGAAACTAAAAGCAAAAATAAGCAGAATTCACAGACATGTAACAAACCAATAACGACTATGTTGTATCACCAGATGTAATGTTAATTAATGTTTTCAAAATAATTTTATTATTATTATAATTAAAACCAGTTGGTTTATTATAAACAAATTTAGCATAATAGAAATAAGATTCTTTTAATACGTGAGTTATTATAGCCACTGAGTTATAGTTGGTTGATAAACACTTTTCAATAAAAAAAATATATATAAAAAATTAAACCAAAAACAATTGTTGATCATGAAATTGATTATGATTTAAACTTAAGTTATTGTTCGTTATATATGTTATATTATTTATGTAAGAGATACTTACAGAATAAGCCAATATAGCCACAACATAAAGATACAAAAAGCAAATATCAAACCACTTCGGATCGAGTGGAAATAAAAACCATAAATTTGTATTTATTAATTAATTTCAATTTTTATTATAATCCAAATTCTAATATATACAAGTCAATAGAATCTTCAACAGTCCTAAAACAGATAAAATATTTAAGTCATTTATTCACAAAGTAAGAAGTTTCAATTTGTTAGTAAACATACAGTTAACATGGATAGAGCTCGGAAAATAAAACGTGTTAGGAGGTGAAATAGGATATAGCTCATAAATAAGAGTTCAGAATGATATAATCTTTAATGGACAGGTAATCTGAAGACAATTCTCAGTGATTCAATATCAAAAGTGCTTTCAGATAGCTTTAAAATTAAATAAAAGCAAAATAAAAGCAACTAATTCATGTTAAAATTGGTGTATGTCAAATTTGTTAGTAAAAATTTTAATATTTAAATTATCATTTGTTGTAGAAATTATATGTCAAAAGAAAGCTTAAATTCTCTAGTATTTGTTTCAATTCATTTCAAAAGTCAATATAGTTCTCAAGATTTAACAATTTATTAAAATTTAAAATATTTTTATTTTAATCATAAATGTCAAAAATATACAAAAATCCTGTCAGATCTTTAAAAACATTGTCAAAATGCTTGGAGATCTGGTAAGCAATGAAAAATAAGTGAATAGAAAATCAATAGTTACGAAGGAGTCCAGAAAATTTTTGATTTTTCAGCAGTCACAATTTTTCAAAAGTATTAAAAAAACCTTGAAAAAGTCCTGAAGTATAACAAAGTATATTCAAATTACCTTGCCGATAAGAAACCATCGTTTCTGATTAAATTTTAGCAGAGCCTGCAGATTAACAGTATATTTTCCGATAAGGGAATTGTTAGCAGTCATCATAAAGAGGTCAACAGCTACCAGAAAGGTGAGTTTTTCCACTAATTTGAATTCTCGCTGAATAAAGAGACCGTTTGGTGTTTATTTTTGACTGAAGATCATTTAAAATTCATTTTGGGTACTTATAAAAATATTTCTCAACCATTGGAGAGATAATTCTGATAGTTTGCACAGAGAACATTATTTTATATCACAATTTTGCGGCCCTAATCCATTAGAAGACGTCACTGAAAGATGCAATCTTTGTTATTGAAGATTTCCATAAAATTTTAGAGAAGGGATTATCTGAAAGACGAAAGTGAACTTTAATAAAGTTAAACGCAAGTTTTGAAATTTCTTTAGAAATAATCTTACCTTTTTAAACAGCCTATATCATTCTAAATCATCTTTGTTTAAAAAAAAAATAATTTGAAGTCAAGTTCACAAAAATTTTATTATCGCTTTTGTAATATTAACCAAATATAATTCACCGTTTCTTTTGCTTACTAAAATCATTAAACAAAACAGTTAAACGATATTAAACTAAAAATTGAAGGATTATAACCTTTGTTTTCCCTCTAAAAAGATAGTAGTGAGGTTATAAATACTTTGACAAACAAACACGTATTAGATCAAGTATTTCTTGTTGCAACTTCACAAAAACACTAATTTCATATACTTACTTCAATATTGTATTACGTCATAAATCGAAATCCATTCATATTAGTATTAAACGGGTTAAGTATTGGCTTATTTATGGAAGAATCTAAATAATTTTCTTATATATTATACAAGATATCGTTGTGTAATATTTAATTGATCACTTGTGAATAATTGCACAGTACATTAAAATAAAACTTCTTTGTTGTGGTGGTGATTTTTGCTTTATATAATTTTGTATTTCTTTATCAAGCACTACAGGTCACAGAACTCGCTTGAGTTAAGAGTCTGCATGTTATCAAGAAAAATAAGTAAAAATTCAAATTCAAAATACAGCACGTTTCTTTCTATACTTTAGATAAACAAACGAATTTTCTTTTATCAATAATAGAAAAGGATTCACTTAGCATAAAAAAAAGCAGTATCCTGTGAGATTTAGAGAATACAAGGTGAGTAGAATAAATGTTTGTCAAATTTTTTTTATATTTTCAGGCGTTCAATAAATTTAATTAAAAGCATTTCTAAATTTATCAATATTACAAATTAATCAACTTAAAAAAAAAAAATTTATTTTTATCTTCATAAAGCTAGCCGGTAAATACGAGCAACTTGTAGTTTTATTGCATCGCATTCACATATCATAACAAATATATATATATATAGTATATACATATATATATATATATATAATATATATATATATATATATTTAAACTTAGAGCTAAGATTAATGTTATTATAAAAATTAATATTAAACTCACCAGTCCTTCCGGGTTGAACCGCGTCGATATCCATTTTGCCGAGCTTTCGACATCCTCTCTGATGTCTCTTCAGGGCTTCCGAGGTCTCAGTCTCCCGAGCCCCCAGACACTACTACACTCACTAGTCACTTCTAGTTCACTCACTAGTTCACTACTAGTAGTACTACTCAGTAGTGAACTAGTGAGTGAACTAGAAGTGACTAGTGAGTGTAGTAGTGTCTGGGGGCTCGGGAGACTGAGACCTCGGAAGCCCTGAAGAAGACATCAGAGAGGATGTCGAAAGCTCGGCAAAATGGATATCGACGCGGTTCAACCCGGAAGACTGGTGAGTTTAATATTAATTTTTATAATAATATTAATCTTAGCTCTAAGTTTAATTGTACTAACCGCGGAAATCTTTCCGAACATATATATATATATATAAATTATATAGATATAATATATATATATATATATATATATATATATATATAAATGTCTTCATTTTTATAAACGTAGTTTTAGTAATTGCTATTCTTCGTTTTATTTCTATTTCTGGATCTAGTTGGTCCGTTATGACAATTTTCAAATTTATTTGAGGTGTGTGTGGTTGTGCTGTCTGAGTATATGTGATTCTTGGATGAATGTTGGATGTTCTATTATTCTTTGGATGGTCGTTTTTCTGTCTTAGTTTTGGGTACATTTTTTCTTGCAGTTGCTTATGGACTAGGCAGCCTCTGTAATTCACTGGATGATTTTGTTGACACATTTATCATTGGTATCTTGGTTTTTCTGGAGCAATCTTTCGTAAATGACTCTCTGTGCATTTTACACAGCGAGGCTTTCTGTGACAAAAGTTTTTTGTGTGTCCATTATCCTTGACCTCGTAAGCACTGTGATACCTATCTCTCTGTTGGGGCGTGGTGCTTCAAAAATTATGTAAAAATATATCTTTGTTATTTTCATTTTGTTTTAGATCTATAAAGAAATATAGGTAGTCGTTTTTTAGTGGATCTTTGTTTTATATTCCAGGTGTTTGTGGGCTCGTGTCCTAAGTCTTTTAAGCTTTTTTCTATGTCTTTATTTTTTGTTGATGAGTTCTTTACTACTATCTAAAATGTTTTCATTTTTAATTTTATATGTATGATATTCGTCAAAACGACTCGTAAACCCCATTTCAAATACATAGGGGGTTAAGGCAGGGAGATGCGCTGGCGTGTCAGCTTTTTAATGTCATCATCATCATCATAAGTGGCTCGACAATCCGTTGTGGATCTTGGCCTGCTCACAAAGAAGTCGCCACTCCTGTCGATTCCTGGCAACTTCCCTCCATCTTCTAACCCCTAGAATCTGTAGGTCTTCTTCACATCATCAATCCATCTCATCGTGGTCGTCCTCTGCTTCTTGTGCCCTCTGGTTGTGCAAATGTTAATCTCTTCGTGTATCGTGATCTGACATCCTAGCAATGTGTCCAGCCCATCTAAATCTCTGCACTTTAACGAATTTCACAATATCTGGATCGGTGTATAACTGATACAGTTCAAAGTTGTATCTTCGACGCCATAGCCCATTTTCATTTACGGCCCCAAAAATCTTTCTAAGAATTTTTCTCTCAAAAATACCAAGAAGTCTTTTATCATTTTGAGATAAGATCCACGTTTCAGCCCCATATATCAAAACTGGTCTTATTAAGGTCCTGTATATATTAAGCTTTAGTGCACGTTTTATATTTTTATTTTTTAAATGTCTCCGGAGGCCGTGAACAGTTCTGTTTGCTATTGCTATGCGTCTTTTATTTCGTCGCTTGTCGTGTTTGTTGCGTTTACTAGCGATCCAAGATATGTAAATTCTTTGACTTGCTCAAAGGTATGGTTGTTAATTTGAATTATTTCTTGGATATTTCGAGGGTTTTTAGAAACCAACATATATTTGGTTTTTTCCTCGTTTACCACAAGTCCTAATTCACTTGCTGCGTCCGCAAGCCTTGTAAAACACTGCACCATGTCTCTCATACTTCTGCCCACTATAACTATATCGTCAGCGAATGCGAGAATTTGCGTCGATCTATTAAAAATAGTTCCATTCATTCTAATATTTAATTGTCTGATTGCCTTTTCCAAGGCAATATTAAAGAGCAGACACGCCAACGCGTCCCCCTGTCTTAGACCATTATTAATGTCAAAGAACGTAGAGTTTTCTCCTTCAATTCTAACGCATGAGCTTACGTTTTGCATTGTTAGGTGGGTCAACTTAACTAACTTAGGTGGGATCCCAAAGTCTATCATTGCATTATATAATGCAGTTCTTTTCACACTGTCATAGGCTGCTTTGAAGTCAACGAAGAGATGGTGTGTTTCTATGTTATATTCTAGTGACTTTTCTAGAATCTGCCTATGTGCCTGGATTTCGATGTGTAGTTGACTTTCCAGCAGTAAATCCGCATTGATATTGACCAACAATATCCTTTGTAAAATGTTTAAGTCTTTCAGATAATACATTGCCGAAGATCTTATACGCAGATGCTAACAGAGTAATGCCTCTATAGTTCTTACACTCCAGTTGATCCCCCTTTTTATGCAATGGACATATTATTCCCTTCAGCCACTCTTCTGGTACCCGTTCATTCTGCCCATATAAGTACTATTAGTTTATGGATTGCTGCAATAAGTTGATCACCACCTTTTTTATACATTTCCGAACAGATGTCATCGATTCCTGGGGCTTTATTGTCTTTGAGTTTTACGATCGCATCTGACACTTCTCTTCTTGTTGGGTCTTCACTGTGTAGTTGACGTTGTATATTTTGTTCATTTTCTATATTGTACTCTCCTTCAATATCGTTTATATTTAGATGTTCGCTGAAATGTTGTGCCCATCTGTTAAGAACTGAGTTTTTATCATGTAGAATTACACCGTTAGTGTCTTTACAAATTTTTAATCGTGGTTTAAATTCTCGACGGCTAATATTTAAGGATTTGTAATATTTCCTCGTTTCATTTTTATCGAATAAACTTTGTATCTCACTGAGAGTGTTCTGTTCGTATTCCCTCTTCTTACGTCGATGGATACGTTTTTCCTCTCTTCTAAGACGTCTATACTCTTCTTTTTTTCTCCGTGTACAACCTGCGTCAATGGTTTTTTGATATGCTGCGTTCTTTCTATTTGTGGCCATTTCGCACTCATGATCAAACCAATGATTTCTTTTTTCTGATTTGGTTTTGCCCAATATTTCAACGGATTTCTGTAACACAATATCTCGTATATTTGCCCATAGTTGGTTAATATCTTCTTCTTCTTCTAAGTTTTTTGTCCTTATTTGGTCTTCTATTTGCTGTCTGTATACATTTGCAATGTCGGGATCTTTTAGTTTATTAATGTCGATTTTTTCTCTCCTTCTTCCCATCTCCTTTTTTTATGTCGCTTTTTAATGTCGCCTTAGAAAAAGTTGTACGAGACGCTAATTTAGATAGCAGGGGAACAATATTTAATAGATCAGTCCAAATTCTAGCATATGCAGACGACGTGGACATTATAACAATAACTAGGGCGAGAACTGCGGAAATCCTAACCGAGCTAGTAGCAGCAGCAGAACGAATGGGGTTACAGATAAATCAAAATAAAACCAAATTCATGGCGACTAACACAAACACAAGAGCTGGAAATGTTGACAAAAGTTTAATCATCAATGACCAAAACTTCGAAGCAGTCAAAGAGTTCATATATCTAGGGACATCGGTTAACCCCAATAATATCACATCTGAGGAAATAAAAAGGCGAATAATAATTGCAAATAGGTGTTATCATGGTCTATCAAAGTACTTAGCTAACAAACGTCTGTCTCAAAAAACTCGTATAAGGCTGTATAGAACATTGATAGTCCCCGTTCTCACATATGAATTAGAGGCATGGACGCTAACGAAAACAGATGAATCTGCTCTATCCATTTTTGAAAGAAAGGTGCTACGCAAGATTTTCGGAACGGTTTGTGAGAACGGAATATGGAGGCGTAGATATAACTTTGAACTGCAGAATATCTACAAGCATACGTTTGGTGGTAAAGATATTACCACTATAATTAAGCGAAACCGCCTGCAGTGGGCAGGACATGTAGCCCGGGCCCCTGAATCGAACATGATAAAAAAGATTCTAACAGCGCAACCCGTGGGAATGAGAAGACGGGGTAGACCAAAGCTGAGGTGGATGGATGGGGTAACACAAGATGCGGAGAAGATCGGAGTCGGCAACTGGAAAATGCAAGCAAGGGACAGAACAGAATGGTGTAGAAAGCTTGAGAAGGTCGAGGCCCTCTAAGGGCTGTAGCACCAAGATGATGATGATGATGATGATGATGATATTGCCTGTTTATCTCGTTTAAGGCTGTTATGATTTTAGAGTAAGTTTGTCCCTCTTCAACCTGTATTTTTACCTCCTCAGTACTGGCTTTAACACTTTATTTACCTGCAATTTCTTCATCTGACAGTGCCATGAGGGGATTTATATTTTCTACCAGTGACAAATATTGGTGGTGGTTTGGGTTCTTTCTTTGTGCTTTCATCTGGTATTTCCATAGTTTCTTTTTCTGACTCTTCACTGAGGCTATTAAATCTATTGCTTAGCCAGTATTCATTGAGTTTGGTTATCTTGTCGATTTTCTATTGTCTTTCTCTGGCCTCAGACGTTTCCTACTGGGAACTACATGCCATTCGTTATTAGGGTAGGTGAAGGTAGTGACGGAGATGAGGTAGAATTTATTGGCAATACTACTCGAATTTAATTCGATTTTTATACAATTACGACCAACTGTTCTAGTTTCTTTTAAATTGATTAATTTTTCACCCAATTTCATTGCATGTAATCGCCCAATACCGCCCAGCTAAGGAAAAGTGCAGTAGGTATCAGTACTAGATACCTTAAGTACATTTATGTTTATTACAAATAAAAATTTTTAATTAATAATTCTAATTTTTAATGCAAAAAAAGTTGAAAATACAAAATGATGTCGTACATACGGTACTCTTCCTTAGTTATGTGAATGACTATATTTGCCGGATGTACTGCTTTACATTTTTAATAGTTTGTTGAAAGAACACTAGATTTAGTTATTTTTTAATCCATTAACTTTAGAAAAATAAACTTAATATACCCTTTGATTGACATTAATAAACAATATACAGTTTTAAGAATGGATTAACTTAACATATTTGCTAAAAAATATAACCAATACTTTCACATAAGTAAGTAGATGGAATGTCACAATAGGTTCAGTCTTTTGGCTGAGATGTATAAATAGGTAAGTCTTTCCAAAACTGTTTTCGATTTTCTGGTAATACTTCGTTTAACGACTGAAGGATATTTTTCTTCTTAACTTCTTGAAATCCACATGGAGCAGTGTGATGGCTGAGCAGTTTAATCCCTTTCATTGATTTTTTTTTTGTAAGAAGTCCAGTTGTTGTTAGGGGCTCATTACATCATAGTTTGTCTTGCACAACAAATGGTAACTGCCTCGTTCAGATTTAACATTAACTATGTCACTTAAGTACAAACGTGATGGTGATTTTAGCTTTTGTTGGGACACGAAATTGGACCAGTGGTAGAAATCAAGTCTTCAGAGTCATAAGTTTTCTTTTGAGCCTTTTATGATTGCTCTACTTATGGTGAAAACGTTTTTCACTCATGAATGAATGACCAGGTTGGAAATAGTTTAAAACTATTTCATTAGCTTCAATGTCATCAGAGTTTATTATATACAGTGTGTAAAAGCCAAATGGAATAAATTCATTATTTAGGTTACTGTACATATTTATAAAAAATCCCGAAACACGTCAAATTTAAATTATAACTTGACATTCTTTAAGGTGAAAATGCAACCCCTACCTTCAACCCCCTTAGAATGACAGGTACAACCCCCAATTTTTAAAATAGGAAGTATAGGCTTGTGATATATCGTTTGAAAGTTCTTTTCATTCTCCATTCAAAAATGTTGTCGCTTTCAAGTTTATTAAGATTAATTAAGATAAAATAAATTAAAATCATGTGGTTACCGAAATTCGCTAAAATATACTCAAAACTTATTTCCCGTTTAGGTCTTGATAATGAGAAAGTGAACAAAAACCATAGCAATGTGGTTTTTAGATGGTGACCATTAAAAAACTTTAAAGAATTTCCGTGGCAACGTTATTTCAACACGCATTAGTAAATTGTTTTATTTAAGTTGTCAGTATTTTAATTTAAGTAAAAAGTTCGTTCAATTCAATTTTGAAAAATGGTTAGATTGACGGAAATGCATAAAATAACAGTTTTACAAATGATTGGTTACGGAGATAACACCCGAACACAACAGAAAGTAACTCGCCTATTTCATGAGAAATTTCCTAATTTACCGCCTATATCACAAGGAACAATAAGTAAAATAGAGAAGCAGTTTCGCGAGTTTGGTCATGTAAGGCAGATAAAAAAAGCAGCTGCCAATGCACTGAGTGATGAACTCAAATTAGATGTGTTGCTTGAGTTTCAGGAAAATCCACATACATCGAGTAGACAGGCATCCACTACATTCAATGCTAGCCATACATCGATAGTAAACATATTAAAAGAAAATAAATTGCATCCCTATAAGATGATACCTACTCAGGAGCTCATGGAAGACGATTTTGATAGGAGAACTTTTTTTTGTGAGCAAATGATGGACATGTTGGATAACAATATTATCCAATTAGAAGACGTTATGTTTTCTGATGAGTGTACTTTTTCACTTAACGGTCATGCTAATCGGCAAAATTGCCGCTACTGGGCCACGGAAAATCTTCACTGAATGAGAGAAGAACACACTCAATACCCTCAAAAGGTTAATGTTTGGGCAGGGATTGTAGGAAACAATATCATTGGTCCCTTTTTCATTGAGGGCAACTTGAATGGCAACAATTATTTGGCACTACTTTAAAATGATGTCATTCCAACGTTGGCAAATTTATATCCTGATCCAGGAAACCCTTAAGTTCCAGCGGATACGATATGGTTTCAGCAGGATGGAGCACCACCACATTACCAACTTAATGTCCGGCAGTACCTCGATACAATATTTCCCAATCGGTGGATAGGGAGGCGAGGATCCATTGAATGGCCAGCGCGATCACCTAATCTTACATTATTAGATTTCTTTTTATGGGGATATGTGAAGAGCCATGTGTACAAAACTAAAACTTCTGATTAAAATTACTTAAAAGAACGAATAACGCTTGCGATTAGGTCGATCACGCCTGTTATGTTAAATAATGTTAGAAAACAGTTTTATTTGAGATTAGGATGTTGCCAAGACGTTCGCGGTGAACATTTTGAACATCTACTTCATTAAAATTCATAGTTCTTTTTCGTGTTCTACATTTTATTACGTTTTGCATTACATTTTAGTTTTTGATTGTATTGTAGCGAATTTCGGTAACCACATGATTTTAATTTATTTTATCTTAATTAATCTTAATAAACTTGAAAGCGACAACATTTTTGAATGGAGAATGAAAAGACCTTTCAAACGATATATCACAAGCCTATACTTCCTATTTTAAAAATTGGGGGTTGTACCTGTCATTCTAAGGGGGTTGAAGGTAGGGGTTGCATTTTCACGTTAAAGAATGTCAAGTTATAATTTAAATTTGACGTGTTTCGGGATTTTTTATAAATATGTACAGTAACCTAAATAATGAATTTATTCCATTTGGCTTTTACACACTGTATACTAAAAATGTGTAAAGGCACCACTTTTTGTTTTGGGAAGAGCAGTTATCTAACCAAATAACAACCTTTTTAACATCTCTGTGTTATTTTAAAAACATGTACAACACACTAACAACTACATGTGCAAGGGTTTTATGATGGCTACCAAACGTTTTATAAATAATACTTTTTTGAACATGTCCACTCTTCGCAACATGATAACCTTTGCATGCCACTTGAAAACAGATTACATTATTTGATCTTTCCTCATCAGAAAAATCTTTTATGTGCGTTTCTTGCTTCTATAACTACATCGTTATGAACTTTCCATTGTTTACAAATATCAGACGATATATCAAGATTTATCTTTGTGGACATAAAAAGTATACTGCTTGCATTTTTCGCACTCCTCGTGTCCTAGTTGTACGAATGATATATGTTGTTCCTTAACGATTCGTCTGTATAAATATATGATACTTTACCTTTAACCTCGGGAAATTTTTTGATGAATCGCTGCGCATAAGTGCTACATTAACATCACCTGGAAGGTACCGCATATTTGGAGCATGCTCTTGTCTGTAATGGGTAATCATGGGACGAAATCATTCGATGTGTTCGATGATTATGTGATGGGGTCCTTTATTTTTTGATTACTGTTTTCCTCTCCTTATTACTAGGTGGAGTTAATGCACCTTTAGGAGTATTTGTGAGTGTGTAATGCACAAACCTGTCATTATTTTTCTTAAAGCCTAATGTGGTGAGGAAAAAACTATTAAAAACCTGTTGTCACTCATTATCAGACCAAGCCATTCCCTAAAACTTTTTGTTTATAAACTGTCTTCTTTCTCCAGTAATTTTATGTCTACACTTTTTTTTGCAAAAAGCAACAGCGTTTTCACTCGGTATGTGTTTTACTGCATGAGATATTTTATTTCTTTATCTTCAAGTTTTTTCCTTTCTTTCAGGATGGTTTCAAACCTTTTCTTTTCTTTGTGACAGGGTTTAATTGATTTCTATGTCGATATTGTCAATATGTTGGTCTGCATTGTCATTATAATATAAATTCGTTTGTTTACTATTTTCACTTGCAGGTTGACAGAAAATCAACACTACCAGCTGGCAAACCTTAATCTTCTTCCAAGTTTGTATTATCATTGTTGGTTGGACTACATTTGTGAATATATCTCAGATACTTCAGGTACATAACTTGGAGGTTAGTATGTGATTCTAAATAAACAGATTTACCAACATCAAATTCTTCCAGTGGACGTGATATGAGTGTAATTGCACTAAGGTGATAAACTTGTATATGGTTGTCTGTTACCTGTTGAATTATATTGTCAGGTAATCTCACATCTCCAACATTATCTGACACGTTACAGTGGAGCTGGATGGTTGAGGTCCTTCATTGCTTCTAATAAATCACTGAAAGGACATTTTGTAGGTAAAATTAGCTCTTGTGACAGTCTTGGTGCTTTTTAGAGCTAAGTTTACAATAAGTTCAGAACGAGTTGACCACTCTGAGATAGCGCGTAAAGCACTCATGTTCCAAAACAAAAATTAACCAAAAGTAATTTATATACTTTATTAACCACTGCGCCAAAACAAATATTGGCTTATTATAACCTAAACTGAACACAACAAATGATTAGCAAACTCGTGTGCTATAAACATAATCTTAGAATTTACAGTTTACATACATAAAATGCAGTATGTACATCAGCTGTTTAAACAACCACTAAGCAAGACTGCATTAAGTCCAGTGTACTAAGCACAAACGCAGTATGTGCAAAGGAGTTACTGCATTCTTGGTTAGTCTATCATACTTACGGCAGTCTTGCCCACTATTTTGAAACTTTTAATGCACATACTGCAAAAAATTCTTTTATATCTCAATCACTGTTGAAGATACGGCAATTTTGAGTAGCCCATTAAATTCTGCATGGTTGAAAATGTAGCAAACCATATTTGTCTCAATATTCAATATTTTTGGACTCACGGCACTTTTTCTTAGCTGAGCAGAATATTTAATTCTAAATGTTCAACAAAAATTTGGAACAGTCCCAAATCGCTGAGTTTAAATCTGTGTGTTAGTTGACTTAATAAACGTTGTTTATTATAATACGAGTTTTTGTCCGATTCCAAGTTTTCGTCGAGTGTATCGGTACCAGATAATTCATTTAATTGATTAATATTTTTATTGTTTATATATGAACTCATATTAATATCTTCATGTACAATGATATCCTTAACAAGAACATTGTCTAGTATCTAGCGCTAATCCAAAACTATTGACTTGGCTCTTCTGTCAAGGTAGTACATACTACGTCTTTCGAAAACCTGGATAAATTGCATCTGGTCTCTGTTCTATGTGGTTTTTTGACCTCCAATGCTCCAACACTACACTTAAAAAAGTAAAACGTTTTTTGTACTCTTATTTGATAGGCTATGTATACTCGCTGTCACCCTAGTTCCGAATTTATTCAATTTTTTAAATGTATTTATTCAGATTTATATAACCAAATCTATGTAGTCTTTTAATTTTTTTCGTAAGACAACTTCAAACCACAACAAACGATATTCTTGTTGGTTACTTTTTTGCTATGAAGATGCAGCTGGCAAACTGGTTGCAATAAATATTTTCGATCACGTAATTATTATTAAAGAGAACTTGTACGAGACAAAGGCAACAGTTTACGAGCATTTTATAATAAGTACCCTCATTGCTTTGGGTATATAGGTAAACATTTAATATCACGAGTTGACCTTGGAATGACTCTTAGATTTCTTTGTAGTGGCTGATGGGTGTAAATTTCAGCGGAACAAAATTGATACTTTTTATCACTCTGAGATAGCGCGTGACACGATTATTTAAATTTAAATATTAATACTTTAGTTTGACATCATGGTGGTAGGCTCTTTTAAAAGTGAATGAAGGAATAATTGCTTTTACGAATGTGATTTGCATTGTATTAATTTCCAATTTCAGTATTATTAAAATTTTTTGTGTCTGTACTGCATATGCTCGGTATTTTTTTACTTTTAATATTGTTTTGTAATAATATACACTCCGCGTCATAGAAAACGGGCCACACTCTGAGATAGCGCG